>NW_017732035.1:1053901-1062249 GCF_001890085.2 Hipposideros armiger
GCTTTTGTGAGCTGCCGTGAGCCGCCGTCCAGTGGCCGGCAACCGATCTGCCTCAGCCGGGAAAAGCACAATGATGATACCAACATGGGCCAGTGAAGCAACGTCCTCCACAACTAGACTGAAGAACAAAAGGACAGCAACTTGTCTGTTCCCCTTCTCTGATTCCCCAATGTTGTTCCCCTCCCCCGATTCCCCAATAAAATCTTTTTTAAAAAGTGTATGCGTTACATAATACGTTCGTTGTACTTTCTCAGCCCCTCATTACTTTCACTTCCTTATGTGAAAAGAATCCCACTAACTGTAAAGGCAAATATGTCCCTTTCATTTAAAAAAAAAAATTGCCTCATTACCCCATTCCCTTTGCCTCTCTTAGGAACTCGGTCCGCTTTCCTCCTGCTGAAATCATCAACACGTCCTCCAAGCTTAAGCACAGAGGCGCCCACTCGCGCTCGGCGTCCTCACCTGGGCAGTGGGTCTCCGAGAGGCTGGCGTAAGTGCAGTTCCCACACAGCGTGCACGCAGGGCAGGCGCTCGGAGGGTGCGCCTATCCATCCCCCTTCTGCCGTTATCCACCAGTTTCCCAGGATACCGCTTAACCAGGTCAATTCCGTCCTTGAACCTCCTCCTCTTGTGGGTCTCTCTCCATTACAATTTCTGTCGCTTCTGGGTGCTGAGCACCCGCTGGCTCTCACCGCCAGGCTCCCGGGTCACTGGCACGTTCTTTCTGCCTCCACAGGCCTCTCTCCACGTAGCCCTCACATAACCCCGTGTACACGCACCCTGCTCTCCTCCCACAACTTCCCAGAACGGAGCTCGAGTCCCTTCTCGTAGACCACCGCCACGCCCCAGCTAACTACCCAGCAGACAGCAGGCTGAGCAAACGTTGTGCGACATCCCTCGAGAAGCAGCGGAGGGGGCGTAGGAAGCGCTGCTCCTTGCTGCTCCCTGTCTGCTGCCTCCCAGGAGTCACCTGTCAGGTTCCTGCCTTTCCTAGCGCCCAATGGGACAAGCGCACAGAGCACTTACCTGCTCGGGGGAGTACGGCAGCGCGGGGATGGGAAAGCACGTGTGCGAGGGTGAATTAGCAGCTAAACGAGCCGCTTCCTCAGGAACACTGTTTTTATCGGAAAGAACTCCGGACAGACAACATATAGTTATCACACTTGAGTGCTCATCGGTCTCAAAAATTAACCAAGTATGGCTGTCACAGTAAGAAAAACAACTGATAGCATTTGGTCAGAGACGAAATTTGAGATATCAAGGGGAAATTAGAATTTTGGAAGATGTATCCATCCCCATGAGATTGACCACTCCTAAACGTTTTTGGATGAAATTGACAGCGATATGAACAAATGTGGGGGTCTTCTTGATGTCGTATAATAAACGTGTCAACATTTGGAAGATCCACNTTTAGCTCCTAATCCTTCGAAGTTCTTTGTCACACTGACTCACAATGTGCAGTCGCTCAGCATGTGTGCGCCTCGGCCAGTTTCTCCCCATGAGCAATTACAGTCAAGTTAATCCGTCTGGAAAGGGAGGCGTGTGATTTCCCCAAGGAGAAGAGTACGCACGCGCTTGGCTGGTGCGAAACAGCCCTTTAAGCCGAATGACTGTTTTGAAACAGGCTTTATGGAGCACATGTTGCTGTTTTGGAAAACAAGGTATCAACGCTGTGTCACGTGCTGATGGACTCAGCAGGTTTTCAGGGAAAACACTTCGTTAGGCAGACGCAGCGTCCTTCCAGATGTCAGTGCCTGGAGGCCACAGTCCCGGGCCAGCCGCGGGCCGCTGAGGCGGAGCCAGTGCAGACAGCTGCCGGCGTGGGCCTGTCTGTGCTTTGGTTTGGTTTGGTTTGGTGCTTTTAGAGTCTGATGATCGGAATCAGGATCCAAGTCAAGGCGGACACGTCTCCAGAGCCCGGACAGCACAGGTTCTTCCCGCGCCGCTTGCAGTTTACTTACCAGGAGTCCTCTTGCCCAGTAGAATTTCCACATTCTGAAATTCGCTGACCCTCAAAATTATCTCCGATCACTCTGGGCCTGCACTTCTTGTAAGCTGTAGCTGGGTCTGGTCTTGGTGTCACCCTGGCTGATTTCTGCCACGGGCTCGGCTGACGGGCGGCCTGAACTTCCTGGGAGGCCCCCTGGCCCCACCAGCTTCCTTTTGTGACTATGGCGGTCACGAGGGTCGGAGCCTAGAGCCAGCCGGTCTGTACCAGCGATCTGAAACACAGCACGTTCTAACTCGCACTTTCCCAGCGTTTTTCAGCCGGAATTCCTCCCTACGTAAAACTGAGGCACATTTAGTACAAGAAAAGAAAGTTAAATGCTTGACTGCTTCTTGTTCACCAGTTTCCGGGATGAGCTGGCTCCCTAGCGTCTCCCAGAGGAAACTAAGGAAGCTTTGCGTTTACTTTTTAAAAGTCTATTGTATAGATCAGAAAACAACGTCTCGGCCCCAGGCCACGAAGGCAGGCGACCTCTGCGCCTGGATGCAGGCCACGTCTGGATGCAGGTCAATCCTGGCTCCCGCCTACTCCCGAGACCCAGGGAGACAGGCCACCACGTGCCCCACACTCCTGGGCACCCAGTAGGGGCCGCTGGGGAAGGTCTCTGGTCCCCATTTCAAGGAAACTCATGAGCTGGTGGAAAAGCCCGTTCACAGAGATAGGCGAGGCCCCGACAGCCACACAGTTTTTTCTTCTTTCTGTACAGTTGAGTCTCCAAATGGCACAAAACTTGTTTTTTTTACAAAAGTGTTCCCTTGTCTACGGAAAATAAACAGCGCAGACAAACCTGCTCTAAGTGCATTAGCAGAACAGATACCGGCGGGGCAGCGGCTGTGCGGCCCTGAGCTGCTGGGGTGCCTGGTTCTCAGACGGGAGGCGCCCTGCGGCCTGGCGTCCACCGCAGAGGAAGGCGAGACCCCCCGAAAAGCTCACAGGCGCCCTGGGTGACCCGACAAACCACACTGCCACAGGCCCCTGGTTTCCTGACAGGCTTTTCGAGCAAGGCTAGGAGGCCATAGACGCCACACTAGCTGAGAGAGGAGGAGGTTGAGCCCGGGCGGAACCTGGTTCCGGAACCTCGGGCCCCCAAGCTCAGAGCCGGGGCCACTCAGTCGCCTTCGCTCCCGGAAGAGACTTCTGCTGTGTGTGTCTGTTAATGAATGCCCCCCTTGCAGGCAAAACGCACTCAGGTAATTTCAGTGCTGTGCCGATCGGACGCCTGGCCTCTCCCTGGACTGTAATGCCACCTCGTCACATGCCGGCTTTATCCGGATGACAGGCACTAGAAAATAAGCATGCGATGTTCCCCTCCAGAAGTGACTGCTATTTACAGTGCGGCCACACGTAACCGCTGCTTCCAGGGCCGCAGGTAATGGGTGGGAAGCTGCAACTCTGCGCCATGAAAGCAAACAACCCTCAGCTCTGTTTCTTAGCCACTGCAGACTTCCGCCTTCAACCTGGGGTAGTCAATCATCGAAAAACACTTCCAAAAGCCTTCCCCTGGGAGACAAGCTGACTGCAGTCACCCCAAAGGGCCTGGGCGTGGTGGCCCCAGGACAAGGGCTGCCCACATGAGGTTAGTGGCCTGGGTGGCGGGAGCTCGGTGCCAGGTGCACCACACACCTGGCCATGGGTGGGGCAGGGGACCGACGTCTGACCCGAGGACGGGACGCAGCAGGCAAGTCGGCGTGTGCCACCTGCACAGTGAGGGCCTCCCCATCGGCCATGCTGCCAGCTCCCCTGATGTCGGCTGGCAGGGCTCATGTGTCCCCTCTGCACTCGCCTCACAGGCCCCCCGCCTGCGGGCAGATCCAGTCCAGGCTACACAGGGCGGCTGACTGGGGGCTCAGCGGGGTGGGTTTTCTCCTCGGTTTGTGGAGGGTTGTTTCCCCTCTTCCTCAGCAGGTCGGGAGCTCAGGCACAAGACAAGGTGACCAGGAGCTCCTGTGAAGGAGACACAGATGCTGCCAGGGCCTCACGCACGGCCTCTCCCAGAAACCCAGGCACACCTCCCGCCAGCGCTGACAAAAGCCCAAACCGGATGTCACTTCAGGCGTGGGAGTGGACGGCGACACCAAAGCAGAGTGTGCGCTGACGTTTGGCCTGTGGTTAGAAAGAGGCGGGGCAGGTGCCGGCTTCCTGGGAAGCCTAGGCCCAGGGCCAGCATTGTAGGGGCTCCGACAGCAGCTGCAGGCAGAGGCTGGGGGCGAGGCCAGGACCCTTCCTGTAGCCTGGGAACCAGAAACCACCTCCAGGAGCTGGCCTGGGCCTGACCTGCCCATCCCGGGGAGGCCAGAGCAGCTCACTGACTCAACACCAGTCCAGGGCCCGTCTGTCGGCACCAAGGACTTTGAAGGCCTGTCCCTGGGAAGCTCTGGGACGCTGGAGACCTCCACGCACCCAGCCACATGCCAGGGGCACCTCTTCCAAACACTTTCCACGAACACCCTCCCGTTGTCTGCAGCCTCACAAGCCCCTTACACCCACCATCTGAGGGCCTGACTCCGGCCACCGCGCCCATCCTGCTGGTGTGTCCTCTGGGGCAGTGAGGACTCAGGCTCTGGGCTTTGTGTCCACAACCAAGCTCCTTTCCATTGTGCATCATGCTCTCACGAAAGCAGCTGGGCATCCGTGAACGCGGCCAGGGCCTGCCCTGCTTTCAAATGCATGCTGCTCTACTCAAGAGAAAGTCACGAGCACGGGAAGGTTTAGACGAGGAGTCTTCAGAGGGGCAAAGTGCACAGTTACGGAAAGGTAAATCGGAGCCCCATCAGGCCTGTGGCTTTACACTCCCCCCACCGGGACCCGGGTAACTTTCCTGGGATCCCCAACCTTCACGGAGGACTCTGAGAGGGGCTCTGAGAAATATAACGCGTGAGCAGCTGAGAAACGGAGCTGAGTAACGAACCGCATCACCCCAGCCTGGGGCACGCGGCCAGCTCCGAGCTGTCCTCGAGGGGCTGGTGGGCTCCGGACCACAGGTGCGACAGAACCTCGGGGACAGGGGGCCTGGTCCGCCTCTCCACTCATCTTCAGCTTTTCCTAAACACCCCTGGTTCTTCCCCCGAGTTGTAAAGCGTGGGACACTCCTGTCAGTGTGTATGTGATGAGCAAACACACAACCAGCCAGTGTGGGCATCTCCTCCCCCCGGCAAACACGGACCCTCCGGCGTCACCTCGGGGCTGGACGGGCAGGCTCTCCAGCTCTGCCCTCACACCTGCCCACCTTTCCAGCTGTGCAACCTAGGCATGTGTCTGCCTTGCCGCCGTCCTAACTAAGCTCTCAGGGTCCTGACTCCATCCTCACCAGGAGTGCCCCACACACAGGCGTCCTCCATGGAACCCGGGCATGCAGACACACGCACACACATGGTGCATGCAGACACACGCACACACATGGTGCATGCAGACACACACACACGCACACACACACATGGTGCCTGCACGCGCACACACACGCACATGCCTGCACAAACACAACGCACATGCACAGGTACAAAGGTGCCGCTAACAAAGCTCAGCTTGGAAACTCCAGCCTCAGACGGTCACCTGGCGCCCAGCATCACCTTCCACAGAAACTACCATTGTCTTCACTCTAAGTAAACAGACGAAGTGAAGCCATAGGAGTTCAGGAAACGCAACTCAAATTTCAGAAACTGTTTGTTGTGAGACAACCTCCCTCCAGCACAGAAACCACAGCGGCCCAGCAAAGGGTCACGTGTGTGGCCACCAGTGAGGGCTTGCGCCTGTGTCCTAGGCTGAGTGGCACTGCCCTGCCCACCTCCTGCACGTGGCCACCGGAAGGCAGGGACAAAGCCTCGGGCAAAGACAGAGGCCACTTGAAAAGAGCAGACTTCTGAGACAGCACTGCGCCAGGCTGGCTGCTCCCGAGGCCTGGGCCCAGGCCGCGCGGGTGGCTCATACAAGTGGACTCGCCAGGGGACCAGGGAAAGCCACACCTGCTCACAGGCAGGAGTTGCCGTTGGTGCTGATAGGAGCCCGCTCCCCGGGATGGCGCAGAAAGGTAAAGATAAGACGGGAGGCAAACACGCCTCTGCCTCGCCGTCAATAAAACGCGGCTGGCCTGCTGCAGACTTTGTGTCCTGAAAGATCCTGCCGTCAGCCCACGACCGCCCACCAACCACAGGTCTGTCCTTCGGCTCTGACGCCCGCCATGTCTCTGACAAGGGGTGAGGGGCACCGGGGTCCCCTCAGTGGATGTCACGAGGTCGTGGGAGCAGATGGCGTGTCCCGGAACTGACCAGCCTGGCTCCTCCCACCAGATGGTGGGACAACAGCGAAGCAACAGCCAGGAGAGGCCCCGGGCCGTCCTGCTGAGCTCACCGCACCATGCAGGCTCTTCCCGCTCGCGCTGCGTTTTCTGTGCCGTCACCAGAGCCAGGAACGCTCAGAGCTGCTTCATCCGATCCCTACAGCAACCCGCGAGGAGCCCAGAAGTGAGAGGACTCAGGTCCAGGCCACGCGGTTCGACCAGTGTCACAGCCAGGGTGGGACCTGACCTAACCAAGCCCAAGCGTGTCATCACTGCCGTGCTCCGTGCGTGGGAGCGTGCATGGGTGACGGACACATACATATAATCTGCAGAAACGGCTGCACACTCGTGTGACTCGGCTGTGCAGAGCCACCTCTCTTATCTGTAATGACCACTGTTATCTGGAAACAGTGATGCATCCGCTTTGCGACCCAGCAGGCCCCGTGTGACTGGGACACAAACGCGATAAGCCACCGGCTGCCCTCTACTTCTAAACGCTGCATCAGAGCCCCAGGTCCCGACGGGGCCGCCCCAGCCGTGGTCAACACCCCGCACGCTGACCGCACAGCACATTTTCTCTGCCGCCGGCTGCTCCCGCCCTGCTGATAAGAGGCCCGCCAGTGACGTGGCTTCCTTTTCACACTGACTTCCAGGAAACTCGGGCCTGTGACCACACATGTGTCCTCGGCTACGTGAATGCTGACAGAGAGGTCCGCCTGCCAGGCCTTTGTCTCGGCCCCTCCGCCGGCCGCCTCTTTAGTCTGTGCGTTCACTGAACCTCAACTTCACTTCTTAAGTCATCACAAGAACANAGCCACACGGCCAGCGAGCGGAGGCCCGGGGCTCGGCGCTGAGCCCCTGCTCCAGCATGGTGGACCTCCACGGTCACTTCCCTTGTGGCTAAAGCAGGACTTATCTGTCGGCGCTCCGGCACGGCCCCTCCGGGCTTGCCCCCCGCTGTCCCTCGTCTCTAGGGTTTGAAGTGGAATCGCCCACCACAGGCACAGGGGGCAGCAGGAAAGTAGGCAGCAGTCTGCCCTCTCCGATAGCCAGGTCACGGGAAAAGGAGCTCTTAGGTGGTCAGCTGACCCCAATCAACAGCTAACCAATCAAGCCCTGACCGATGTCCAGTCAACACTTACTCACCGGCAGTGGACTCAGCACCCAGTGCCCGTGAACACAGGACGGCCTTGTCGCACTTACGAGACCACATAGCACCTCAGCTCTACAGTGAGATCACCAAGAGAAAGCACCAAAATGCAGAAAAGGTGGCTCTGAGCACCTTGAAAAGGACGCTTGTTCACTATTAGAGCTGAAACAAGACCTCAGCTGGTGGCCTGCGTGGCGGGCAGCCGGCGGGAAAGCACAGTGAGTGCTGGTGTGGGGATTAAACATATTGTAGCAGGTAAGCGAATGTGCAGACGTGAAACTCACAAACCGTGAGGCTCGGCTGTGACGTAACCTATATAATCCTGCAGCTCATTCGATCTCTGATTCACTTAAGAAAACGTCCCACTTCTCACGTCCCCCACAAACCTGTCACGCTCACATTATGAGCAGCGTCCTAACCACAGCCTCGTGCAGTCCGTCCGCTTCCTCACGCCCAGGCGCCTCTGCTGCGGTCGGGAGCTGAGCCTGCGGACTGAGGTCCAGGCCACGGCACTTCCTTCTAAGGACATGCTGCCCCGGCCCCCACACAAACCCCAGAGCTCCATGTGCACCCGAGAGTCCCCCGATCTGCCCATGCCCTGCACAGAGAAGCACGGGGGGTTCCGAGACAGAGCCGGAAGGATCTGGCCCACATTCCAGCGCGTGGACAAGAGGACCACACGGCAGTCTGTGCAGGAGGCACCGCGCATCCAGGAGGCTGCGCGTCCTCAGTTGTCCGCATGCTGCCAGGACAGGGCCTCACCCAGGAAGACACCTCCTAGGACAGGTGTCCACACTTCAGCCGGCATCACAGCACCCACAAGGTCATGGAAAGGGAGGCCTGGGGGCCCCCGGAATGTCCGAGTCCACAGTCTGGGGTGGGGCCAGGGAATCCGCGCTTCCAAGTTCTCAGGTTTA
>NW_017732035.1:1063464-1074943 GCF_001890085.2 Hipposideros armiger
CCAAGGGGCTCTCCCAACACCACAGAAGCCCACCAGCAAGACCCTGTGAATGTTCAGGGGGAAACCCCACACCCCATCCACGACAAGATGCCACACAGCAGCCCCAGCGTTCTTCAGGGCCCGTCCCCAGCCCACCTCTGCTCTGTGACACAGACCACGACCCCCAACCCCGATTCTAGGGATCAAGGGAAACATGAGGTGTCCTTCTCAACGTCCGTTATACAGACTTACTCATATGCAAGCACAATAACAATAGCAACTCCCAACGATCACCTGGTGTCTAAGCATCAAATGGTGAAGCTGGTGGCTTTGTCCACTGATGGAAGCCATACCTGACAACAGGCTGAAAGGGCCGTAACACAGTGAGCCCTGACTCTGAACAGCAGAAATATCTGTCAACTTGGGTAAGAGATTAGAAAGTAAAAATGAATAACCCGAGTGACTGACACTACAGGACGGACGGAGAACAAATCCTGTTGTCCCCTCTTCCACATGGGTAGCTTTGCTCCTTCTGGGAAAATTCAGTTACGAGCACATATCTGTGTAAATACGGTCGGTCCTGCCCAGTACGAGGGGGGATAAACAAGCTAAGAAGGGGAATTCCAGGGCTTAACTTTTGGAAACTCCCAAAAGGTTTTCATTTTGTTTTCTGTTTGTTGCTCACTTTGCTTCGGTTTAATCAGCAACAGAGTGAAGCACGCGGACTCACCTCGGCACGGAACCCCTTGGCCGTCAATAATTTGTTTGCAAACCCCGCAGACTTTAACTTTTTTGAAGACCTTGTTCTTGAAACTGTGCAGACTCGCAGTTAATTCTTCTGGCTGAAAAGGTAAAGGAGGAAATTGTCAGCTCTTTGGTCCATAGCTGCTGGCTTCTGCTTTTCCCTTCCAGGGGATAATAAATCGAGCAGCGTTTGTAAAGAGCTAACACAGCAACTTTACCAGGCAAACAGAACAAGGAGCCACCCTGCCAACGCTGGGATCACCAGGGGGTCTCGGATGCCCGGTGGGCATTCACAATGCCAGCGACGCAGACGGAAGTGCGTACCCGCCCAGCTGGTCAGTCCCCTGGCAAAGGGCATCAGGCACACCACGCAAATCAGCACTGCTCACGCAATCATGTTTTAGCTGCCAGGCTGGCGGCACACAACCACCTACTCCTATGACCAAGTCTCCACATGCATTCCCACAGCCTGAACGTTCTTTCTTCTGCAAGAAGTGATTAACGAACAGCACAATTATGTTCAGAGGAAGCTAACTGGCTGACTTTCCTGGGCCCTTAGCCTGAGCTGATGTGGGCCTCTGTGAAGGACAGGCAGTCACAAGACCAGTGTGATAAGACAGGAGCTTTCACCTTCAGCCTGGGAGGCCGCAGGTCTGTCACAGGCACTTTTAGAAGGAGATGGACCACTCACCAGCCACCTAATTTCTGTCTGTAGACTCAAGGCTCACAGCTGTGTGACGACCTTATGAAAGTTCAACCGACCTTAGCAACCCAACACCAATCACTGCACCCGTCCATTTGCTGATAAGTGACGGTGTGTTCTGTCTGTAACTGATACCACACGGACGCACTGAGGCCGTCACTCACCCGCNACGAAGTAACGGGCTCGGTGGCTGGCGGTTCCGGAGCCCAGGTAGGGGGCAGCCACAGTTGTGATCTTTGCAAGATCTGTTTTTTGAGTTGTCTGTGTATGCCTCTGTCTACATCGTCACCCCTCTGAGGACAGCCCGGTGCCCCATGGTGAGGGTCCTGCAGAGGCACCCAGGCCTCCCGCCAGCACCGCCTGGGCAGCCGCGAGAGGGGGGCCCTGGGAAGCGGGTCCCCAGCCCCAGTCAAACCTTCAGATGATGCGGCCCCTGACAAGACCTGGGTCCAGCACTGCCCAGCCAGTGACCCCCAAATGCCTGATGCACAGAAGCAGTGAGAAATAACAGATGCTCTTGTGTGAAAGCTCTAACTTCCAGGGTGATCTGTTAGCAGCAGATAATGAACACAACAGGCCAACTCAACCCAAAGGGCTTTGTCAGTGGAAGCACGGTGACAGTGTTGTGACATTCACGGAGCATGGCTGACTCAGCCACAAGAAGCCATGGACTACTTTAGAGCAAAATCATGACATCCACAAAAGTGAACTAGTCACAGTGGAATCACAGAAACCACTCAAGTGCTGAGGCAGAGACCCCAAGGTGGGCCCACTGTTTATGGTGCACTGGCAGGTGATCCCCAGGGTTTTATGAACTGTACACCCCAATGCCAGCAGCACAGGTGCCATTCAGCTGTCAGCGTGTAGGAGCCGTGCGTGGCCCTTACAAGATGCCACCCCAAGTGTTAGGACATTCGTCCTCGTAACCAACCACCTCCCAAACAGAAAGTGTGAGAGTGACCAGGCCAAGCCGTGGCCCCCAGCCCACTGCCACCCCAGGCCACAGCTCCTCACCCAGCCGTAAGCGACTTTCAACTGTATGAACAGTCCTAAATTACTAGTTAAGAAAAAGTCATTTTTAAAAAATCCAGTGGTCCCTCTGAGGGGCAGGGTCTGTGCAGGGTCTATAACAGAGAGACTATGTTCCATTCCCAGGTAAAAATCAACACATTCGTGTCACTGTTTCTGGGTCAATCACTACGTAGTTATTCTAAGGTTGTGATTCTTCCTCCTGAAACCATTAGCGATGCTTTTAAATTAGTTGGTATAAAATATTTGCATATAGGGGCCGGCTGAGTGGCTCGTTGGTTAAAAGTTGGCTTGGGACGCCAGCTCTGAGCATCAGGGCCCTGGTTCGGGTCCCACATGAGGGCCAATGANCCGCCATGTCTCTGACAAGGGGTGAGGGGCACCGGGGTCCCCTCAGTGGATGTCACGAGGTCGTGGGAGCAGATGGCGTGTCCCGGAACTGACCAGCCTGGCTCCTCCCACCAGATGGTGGGACAACAGCGAAGCAACAGCCAGGAGAGGCCCCGGGCCGTCCTGCTGAGCTCACCGCACCACGCAGGCTCTTCCCGCTCGCGCTGCGTTTTCTGTGCCGTCACCAGAGCCAGGAACGCTCAGAGCTGCTTCATCCGATCCCTACAGCAACCCGCGAGGAGCCCAGAAGTGAGAGGACTCAGGTCCAGGCCACGCGGTTCGACCAGTGTCACAGCCAGGGTGGGACCTGACCTGACCAAGCCCAAGCGTGTCATCACTGCCGTGCTCTGTGCGTGGGAGCGTGCATGGGTGACGGACACATACATATAATCTGCAGAAACGGCTGCACACTCGTGTGACTCGGCTGTGCAGAGCCACCTCTCTTATCTGTAATGACCACTGTTATCTGGAAACAGTGATGCATCCGCTTTGCGACCCAGCAGGCCCCGTGTGACTGGGACACAAACGCGATAAGCCACCGGCTGCCCTCTACTTCTAAACGCTGCATCAGAGCCCCAGGTCCCGACGGGGCCGCCCCAGCCGTGGTCAACACCCCGCACGCTGACCGCACAGCACATTTTCTCTGCCGCCGGCTGCTCCCGCCCTGCTGATAAGAGGCCCGCCAGTGACGTGGCTTCCTTTTCACACTGACTTCCAGGAAACTCGGGCCTGTGACCACACATGTGTCCTCGGCTACGTGAATGCTGACAGAGAGGTCCGCCTGCCAGGCCTTTGTCTCGGCCCCTCCGCCGGCCGCCTCTTTAGTCTGTGCGTTCACTGAACCTCAACTTCACTTCTTAAGTCATCACAAGAACAGAAGGGTCTCCTCCCAGAAACATCTCGGGCGACGGGCGCCACCGGCAGACGGCCAGGGCTGAGGCACGGCCACCGAGCACGGCGTTCCCCCCGCGTGCGTCCCAGCCACCCAGGTGTCACGAAGGTGCCCTACCCGGCAGACAAGGACCCTCACAGGGCATAACGCCATCGAGGCCCAGGGAGGGCCTGCAGTCAGCGACGGGACGACGTCGCCGCCCGGCCATCACCCACTCGCCCTCCCGGCCGGGACCAGGGTTTCAGAGCACTCGGGGCCCATCATGCTGCCCCGGGGTTTAGACAGACCCGGCAGCTCAGTCAGAGCAAGCTGACAGGACACTATTCTGGAAGCTGTCGGAAGGGCTCAGGGCACCCAGGTGACACCTGCAGAGCAGGTGAATGCCACATGGAGGAGGGATCCCTGGCACAGGATGGAGACAAGCGGCAGCGGGCCAGAGGGCGGGATGCACCCCCAAGCCCATCGCCAAGCGCAGCCTCCGTCCCCACACCTGGATGAGTCCCCACGGACACCGAAGGCACAAGAGGACAGACTGACAGGACGGGAGCAGGAGCCACGTGTGGACCCTGTGTTGGCTCAGGCAGCGCTGGGGCCGGGCTGGGTGGCCTGGCCACGGGCACCTGGATTCCAAGCCCCTGGTCGTTTCCTCCCCCGGGGGCAGTGCCACCGTGGGGAAGGTGTCCCCTGATCGGACCCCTGACGCCCACCTCACTGAGACGTTCTGAGGCCCAGAAACACCAGCTGGGGTCTGAAACGTGAGGCCCTGAGTTCCCCAAATCCTCCTAAGCTCCACCGACAGGACGAGGGTTTTCCTGCACAAGTCACCCCGACTTAGAAACGCGGCAGGTGAAAAACTGACAAGCAGCACAAACAAAGCTGTCTGATCGCTAACACCAGATGTTCACGGCCAGGGACGCCCAGCCACGGCGGCCTCGGTGTCGGGTGGCCCGGGGAAGTCACCCCACGTCCTCAGCCCCAGGCACCTCATGTCTCAGCTAAGGTGACCTTCTGGGCAAACGCCTAACCGAGCGTCTGACATGGAGCAGGCGCGCCATGCAGGTAACAAAGAAAGAAGCAGAAATGGGGTCTCAGGTGGCCTGGCCAGGACCCACACGGGTTGGCAAGTCCCAAGGTCACTTCTAGAGTGTGGCTGTCATGTGGAGCTACGGCCAGACTGTCCACAGTGCCAGGCCCCGGGTGCTGAAAGGTTCTCGGCCAGCGGAGGACCAGGAGAGAAAAAGGTTTCTGTGCTTTCCGCACTGAGAAGTGACGGTGCATAGGGGAGGCCCTCCCACCCCACTGGGCCCAGGCGGGTCCTTTACACCAGGCTGTCCAGCCTGGGGGGGAGGGGGCGAGCTGCTGGGATGCCCACATCGGTCCTACCGGTCTTTCCTCCAGCAGCCAGAGGGAGGCAGCATACCCCCGGTTTAGGGAGAAAGCCACAGGCAGGGCAGCTGCGGAGGGGCCCACAGCCACTGCAGGGCATAGCCCTGGGTCAGGAGGCCGCCAGGCTCAGCCCACAGAGACACGGGGACCAGGAAGGCAGGCGAAGTGCCCACCGGAAGCCGGGATCCTGTGTCCACGGAGCCGGGGCCGAGGGCTGGGCTAGGAGCACAGCTGACAGAAGCCCTGAGGGGGCAGTGGGCACACCTGTTTGCTCCCCCCACGGGTAGGGCTGGGGATGGCACAGTGAGTCACTGCCCATTGCTGCTGGAGGAGACGGAGGCCAGTGTCCTGTTGTCCAGGAAGCACACAGTGAGCCAGCAGGCATTCTGCTGGCCACTCGTGAGTCACCGAAACAAGGCTGACCTGTCATCTCCATCGGGGGCGGCAAAGACAACACCAGAGGTGCCACGACATTCAAGTGACACTTTCATGTACAAAGCAGACAGCAGCCTGTGTTTTCCTAATGACAAGCCAAAGAGAAAGTGCCACCAGTACGGTTACCTTCAGTCCACAGGAAGGCGGCCTTTGTCCAGCTCCCGCACAGACACCCTGTGACAGCGACCTGGCCCACGTGTTTCTCTCTGAGAAAAGGGACACGTGGCATCTGCGCTTTACAGAGACGTGAGCTCGGGCTCAGGGAGCGGGTTCCCTCACAGGAGCTGAACCGAACGGCAATTCTTACACACTCGTGCGTGACTGTCCTCTGAGGGGACGCGTGCGGGTGGCCCCTGGGCGCTCCGTGAGTCAAAGCGCAGCTTAAGCAGGTAGAGGACCCGGATGGGCCAGAGACTCCCCAAAGCGGGCGCAGCATAAAGAAAGACCTAGTCCTGTGTGACAACATGGCCCCAAGGAGATGCTGGGGACTTACCTGTCCCAGGTGGCCGTGTGCACAGCGGAGAAGCGCCACCTACAGGACAAGAAAGACGGTGAGCAGGCTGAGACTGTCCCTGACCTCGCTCCAAGGTTCAGCCTCTCAAGAGATGGCCTGGAGTAACACAGTCCACGTTCTTCTCGGTTTTGCCCCAGTCTTTTCAGACAATTCAAAGACACCACAGAGCCCCAAGGGCCGTGCCCACTGCTCACATGTGCGGAACTTGACCTCCAGTTTCCAGGAACTAGTGGACTCCCAGGCCTGAACGTCCGAGCCAGCGCGAGCCCTCCCAGCACCGTGCGGGGAGCGGGCCCAGGAAGGGGGCTCTTCAGGGCTGGCGTTCTCTATAAGATGGACCACCGCTTCTAGATGTTTCCACAAGAGGACCTGAACGCCGAATCTAACCGTGGCCACGCATGTGGTCACCTTGTCCCAGACGCGGCTCCGCGCAGGACACGGTGGGGACAAGTCCCTTAGACTCCGCCATGGCCCTCTGATGAACCAAGAGCACCCCAGGAAAGCCGGGCCAATGTCACGAGGCCGCCAGCACCACTGAGCCCCAGGAGACACGGTTACAGACGTCAGCCGAGAGACCCAACAGAGACCAAGGCCCCAGCTTGGGAGCGTGTCCTGGGTGGGACCTCGGCCATGGGCTGTGGCTTTAATCGCTCTGGGCCTCGTCTTCCTCATCTGAGAACCAGGGGTCATGAGAGCTTGTGGTCCTCAGAACAGAGGCGGGCACAGGGCGGGCTCTCCACACTCGGGGACAACTGGCTGGCCCCGAGCAGAAAGGGCTGTTGGCGGGTGAGGGACCCGACCTGCTCTCCGCAGTTCTGGCGCCTGTAAGTGTGACATGGCCCCCCGAGAGCTGCCTCCTGGCTGTTCCCTCCCCCAGGTCCTGTACCCCATCCTCTCAGCCCCCTGTGAGCTTCCTCCTGGCTGTCCGTCCCCACACCCCACCCCGACCCTGTACCCCATCCTTCGAGTTCTCGGAAATGTGCACAGGACGGGGAAACCCGAGGGACCTGACCAGCTGTCCTTGTGGGTTGGAGTGGCCGGCAGCACGACCTTGGCTCTCGCCATGGCGACTATTTATAACTCTCTCGCTTATCTTACTAAGTTCCTCAAGGCACATGACACATGGTCTGGGACGTGTTATTACTGCCCCGGGGCTCTGACTCACGATCTTGTCTGGGGCAGGAGCCCTCTATCCTGGCGCCCCGTCCCCTGCACCACACGCACAGAGCAGCCCTCTCGCCACCAGAACCGCCGGCTCCCCCAACACCAGGCTTCCTGGAAAGCAGGACGCCTCTTTTTCACCTGTGTATCCTCAGATCTTAATGAACAGATGAGGGAAGTGAACAGATACATGTGAAACAGAAAACAAGACAAAACAAATGGCTTTGGAAGCGCAGGGAGCCACAGGCAGAGGCGTGCAGGCAGGAGGCGGCTGCACAAGGCTGCCGTGGCTGCGGGGGCACCACGACTAATTCCACCCCTTGTACAGTCTCCACTCGGCCCACGTGTCCTACCTAGTCCTTCGCGAAATGTTTGACATGCTGGCAAGAAACGTGCAAGGAATCAGAGGTCCTGCCTTTGACAATCACTGTCTATATTCCATGCAGTGGAGTATTGTTCAGCCATAAAAAGAAATCAGCTATCAGGCCATGAAAAGACAGAGGAACCTCAGATGCGTGTTACTAAGTGACAGAAGCCAGTCTGAGAAGGCTGCACACAGTGTGATTCCAACTCTGTGACATTCCGGAAAAGGCAAAACTACGGAGACGGCAAAAGGGTCAGTGCTTCCAGGGTTGGGGGGAGGATGAACGGAGCACAGGGCAGTGAACACACTCGGCAGGGAACCGCGAAAGGACACACCGTCCAGGCCCACAGGCCGCACAACCGCGGAGTCAAGGCTGATGTAAACCACGGGCTCAGGTTAATAACAATGTATCCATGTTGGCTCTCGGAACAAATGCACCCACTAATGCAAGATGTTTCTAAGGGGTATCCGGGACTCTCTGCTACCTGTTCGACTTTTCTGTTAAGTCTAAAAGTGCCCTAAAAATAAAATCTATCGGTTATTTTTCAAGTTTGTTGTCTGGCAGCGCACATTTGTTGGAGCGAGTAAGTGGAGAGGCTCCACGCAGGGTCAGGACTTGAGTTTTCAGAGGACAGCCAGGGTACCCCGTGCAGGGACCAGCGCGCCTCCCACATCCCCCCACGGCCAGGTGGGCTGGCCCCAGCGTGTCCCCCAGAGACCGAGCGCGCTCTGTGGGGGCCCCTGAATCACACGGCGCCCGGTCATCACGCCAGTCCCGTCCGTGGCCGACATCACCAGAGCTCTGCCGTCTGCACGCCAACCATACCCAGCCCCCTCGCTTGCTCACACGCAGCACGGAGCGCCTCCTCGGACCAGGCACCCTGTTCCTCGCGGTGACCCAGTAACCAACCGGACAAGTCCTCCAGGAGAGGACATGCCCTGGCACGAACTGCAGGGACCGCAGTTTGTCAGAGAGTGAGTGGGGCATGGGCGGGCCGCGGGGACCCCGCTCAGCGACTGCCCCTCCACATCCGTCCACAATCCTGCTGAAAGAGCCCTGTCCAGGGACCTGTGACAACCCTCCTGCCTGTCGGCACAGCCTGTGACACAATGCACACAGACGCCTGAGGGGCGGCTTCCACTTAGAACGAATGTGCAATGACAATGCACAAGAAGAACCACCCAGAGAAAAGGGGATGGTCTGGGCGACAAGCCACCTGTCTGTTGGCCAAGAGGAAACTAATATTTACACCGGGAACACCAAATTTATAAAGACCAACAGCAAGTGCACACGCCAGGTGTGTGTTCCCGCCGTGTGGTTCAAACGTGTGTGTTCCCAGGACAGGAACTACGGGAAAACGGACCAGATTTCCACGTCCCGTCTCCGCCCTTTGAAGAGGGAGGTGGCTGACGGGTCTGGCAGGAGCGTGGAGGGGGGGTCGGGACACACCCATGTCCTCNTGCCAACCTAGAATTCTGTACCCAGCAAAAACTGAAAGTGACGTCAAAACTCCTTAGGCTATACCAGCGCTTCAGCCACTCCAAGCTCACAGCACGCGGCGGACGGCCGGCCAGCGCCTTGCCCGCTAGTCAAGCTCTCGGAAGGCCGGTCCTTCTCAGCAGCCCGGCAGCAGTCTGGGCACTTATCTCCTGCTTTTTGGGTTGATCTTGTTGAGACTGTCAAATGAGGGAACGTGTCCTACACCAACCAGAAGCCGTGTCAACACTTCTGCCACCCGCAGTACAAGCTTTGTGACCCCGGACGAGTCACACCCTCTCTTAAAGGAGAAGGATACCCTCTGCCTCCTGCCTGTTAACAGTTACTGTAAATGACCAAGGGCTAACCCAGGTACCGGCTGTGAGCACCAGCAGCCCCTGGGAATCTCTCAGGCAGTTTTTAAAACAGCTCCACCCCAGACCAAGGCGGTGGGGCCAGAATGCGAATTCTTTGAAAGTTCCCCAGGAGCTCCACTGGTGCCGGCGGGACTGAGGGCCAGCATATCCATGGGCTAGACCATAAGGATCTGTTCTGCAACCCGTAAGGCACTGTTACTCCGTGCGTCTTCCTACGTGTGTCTGTTTTTTCAAGAGGTTGGACACTTTTTGAGAGCAGAGCTCCAGTACTCTGTCTGTGCCTTCCTTCCATGGAGGGACAAACAGTGCTACCATCATGAAGTTCACGACTCTGGCAGGGCCCTTCCGTGCCGTAACCATGATCATCACTGTGCCAGCAACAGGGCTACAGGATGCCAGATGGAGACCACACAGCCAGCCGGAAAGGGACAAGGGCTCGGACCCGGTCCCCAGCCCAGCCTTGTGCTCAGACAGAAGGAAGCATTCACGCGTGTGACAAACACAGCCCTCCTTCGCCATCCCCGGTTGGCACATGCTTCTCCCCTCGTGTTTCAGCTGTTGGTTTCTACGCCTTCTGTCCTGTGCCCCACGGGCGTTTCCCAGACACAGGACACTGGGCTCTTCTCCTTTATCCTCCGAGGCCTGCACNCACAGCCTTGCCTGAGGGGACACACTGCCCGATGGCCAGCGAGAGTGACCTCAGTCCATGCTCCAGCGTCCGGCCCACGGCTTCCTTCCCTGCCTGGCCACCAGCGCCGGCCCGGCCGCGTGGCTGCAGGGTGGCCCTCTCCATGACTTCCTCTGACAGTGGCCCTGGCGGCAACAGGGCAGTGACAGTGGCAGTGGGGTTTGTGGAACACTAAGGCCCTGGGGAGCGGGGCGCACCCTCAGGTACTGTGAGACCTTCCAAGGCCCCAGCCGGCCTGTGGACCATCACAGGGGGACCCGCCGTGTAGCGCAGCCCCAAGTCGGGAGCAGCTAGGCCGGGTCAGTCGTGAGGCCGAGCGTCATGGACTCCCGAGGAGTCGGGCACGCCTGTGCTTAGGGAGCCCGCACGCGGTCACCAGGGACCCAACCGCCTGGGCCAGCCTCACCTCAGCTCCCAGAGGGCCAGCTGCCCCCACCTGTCTCCTGAATTTACGGCTGGCTGTGCCCCCCCACCCATGGCATCATGGTTAGAATAAGAAGGAGCTTTGTTGTTGCTGGTGGCATTCTCGCCTGCCCTTCAAAGCTGCGTTATCAAAAAAAAAAAAAAAAGAAAGAAAGAAAATGAATACGGATACATTTCCCGCTGCCATGATCCAATAAGAGCAAAAGCTTATCTGCCTCTCAGCGAACTGCCAATTTCTGCAGCTAGAAATGCCATAATAATCAGTGATAGTTAAGACTTTTGGAAAATTCTTTGAACGAAAGAATTCAATCCGCTAAGTAGCTGGCTGGGCCCCCTTTAAGAAATGGAGCCAAGAGCAGCAGGATCGGGTCTGCGGCTGCAGGTGGCTCGCAGAGGTGGCGGGGCCAGCAGCACTGTCCCAGGCGACGCTCGCAGGCACACAGCAGGAACGACTCTGGGGGGGGCTCCCCTCTGCCCCCCCACCCCCCCGCAGTGATGAGACCCAGCTTTGCCGGACAAGGCTCACTGCCTACTCAGGACAGCCTCAGGGGTTGGGGACAGTCCAAACCCTGACAAGGGGGCGGGAAATACCCCCTCCGAAATCTGAAACATTCCCCGAGGTGGCAGTTACCCCGTCCACCGCACGCGGAACCTCTGCCCCCACGCGGTGTCTTAGGTTACGAGTGCGGGGCACGTGCGGGAGCAGCGGATAAACCTCGCCGGGTCCGAGGCCAGTCCTGCCTGTGAGTGTGTGTGACAGGGACAGCCTGTCCTCGCCCGGGAAGGGCCAGCCGTCTCCACAGCGAGACCGGAAGCGACAGTAGAAATGCCCCAGACCCACCACAGACGCTGGTGCTTGAAAATACTCAAAATGAAAATCATGTGACATCTCAGAAGAGGCAGGGGACAGGGTTTAG
>NW_017732035.1:1079242-1087669 GCF_001890085.2 Hipposideros armiger
GGCCCGGGCGGTGGGCTCCCCCACCCACACGAGAGGCTCAGCACAGGAGAGAGGTGTCAGCACAACTCACTGAAGAAAGGGCGAGCCCTACAGTCACTTACGAAAAATACCAGAAATAACATGATTTCCAAATGAATTGGCCATGAAATTGGGTCAGAATGGGTCAGCAGACATGAATATTAGAATAAAATAGTGTGCAACGTCTTTACGACCACGGAGAAGGGAAGATATCCTTAAATAAGAAACGAAAACGGAAACTAAATGAAACAATGGCTAGATCTGAACAAGCTTAAAACTGTCACAGGATAAACACCCCACAAACAGAATCACACGAGCTACTGCCCAGAATGTTAAAATATAGTAGGTGGGGTAGTAAGAAATGAACACTTCTGTGGGTCAAATCCATCAAACCTTGGCACAGGTTCTGCCTAATATAATAGGTCAAAGTTTAATATTTATAGTATAATGAAGTCTTAGAAATGAAGGGAAAAATTCTTTTTTAAATGAGCAAAGGATTCAAAAGGCTAGGTAACCAAACAAACATTACAGATGTCTTTTTTGTATCTTTTTAGATGCTCAGCCTCAATAATAACCAGATCCATGAAAACTACAGGAAAGGGAGATAAGGCTTTTCCTCCATCATCTTGCAAAAATGAGAAGCTGAAAGCGTCCAGTGAGAGAGCTGGTGGAGTCAGTCCCGTGTGACGTGTATGACGTCCCGGCGCAGCTCCGCCCGCACTGCCCGTCATGGCCGGTCCTTTCCCCACCCTCCTGATCCCCACACTGAGAGGGCGTGTGGGGTGAGTGCGGTCGGCTTCCCACACAGAGGCTCCCTCGTCAAACAGGCGTCTCCAGAGTCCTGGGTAAGAATCCCGGCTCCCACAGCAGCAGCAAGGCCGGAGCACAGGGCTCCGGACGGCTGGCATTTTTCCATGTTGTCCTGGAACTGCTATTCATCACGTCTCCAGGCGGCTTGGGAATCCGGGCCGCGGTCTCACAGGCTTGTGGGAGCCTTCATTCCACACTCTGTGCATATTTACCAAGCGAGCGATGAGCCCTGGGAGTCATCTCTGCTTCTCCCACATCTCTCTCCAGTTTGCCAGCCACGCCGTGTCCCCAGTAACTGGCTACCTGCGATAGGAGGGGACCAGATGCCCGCAGAGGAGGGCACCCTGCCCAACACGATCAGTGCTTATCCCCGCGCTCCCTTCAGGGCCTCTTTGGTCCTGGCAGCCTCCACGTCCTGGGATCTGAACAGCACCTGGCACAAAGTCGGCAGCGAATCGCATATACCTACGCATCTGCCAGCCTACCTCAAGCCTTAACTACAATCATTCCGTATATTGTAGAGCGTGAAGGCTTCACACGCAGGACGCCCCCCAGACTGTGAGCTCTTCACACAGGACTCTGGCACTTAGCTTTGTGGCTGCTGTGATGATTACTTCAGCTAAATGCCCCCGAGTGAACGTGTCATGGCGACTCCCACCAGGGACACCTGTGTCCACGCTAGCTGCTGTGCACACGTGCAGACTGTGAACGTATGCCAAGGTGGCTTAGCTGTCACCCTCTGGACATTCCCCAGACGTTAACAACGGCCCGCACTGCGACTCCTATTTGCGGGGTACCGTTTCCTCGTCTGTCTGTGTAAACAAGGCCGGAGCTCCCCGAGGAGGACCCCACACACGGGTCAGCGCCTCCATACTCCTGCCCTCAGCACCCAAGCAGCACTTTCGCCTTCCGTGNGGGTTCGGGGCTTCACAAGCTCTCTGCTGACTGTGCTCTGAGCGCCCTGTGTCAGGTGTGACCCGTAGTCCCTGCTGAGGCTCCCGGTCGTCCCACCGGGCACCATCGTGCAGTGCGGCCTGCCTGACCCCCATGAGAAGACGCAGGCCCCACAAACGCAGTCCAGCCCTCTGGGGCCTGCCCACGCCGCATGGGGCAGCCGCAGAGAGAAGGAGCCACGGGGATCCTCTCCTCACACTTTCCTGAGACGCCGCCTGCCCGGCGTTGCCCGCAGGGAGGGCGACGGCAGGCCGGGTCCCAGGTGTCAGCCGCAGCCCTGCTCTCCTCCCCGTCGGCTTCTGTCCCGGCCCGGCTGTGGCTCCAGGGGTTTTAGAATCGAGGGCACAGTGAGCGCTATGCAGGACCTAAGCCGCCACGCGCTCCCCTCGGAACCCCCGTCACACACTTGCTCCGGTCCTCTGGCTGCTGGACGAGGGCTGTCACCTGACTGAGGGTGAGGCCCGCCGGCCCAGGGCCACGGCCCCTGCGAGCACCCCACTAAAGCGTTAACTCGTCCCGGGCGGAGCTCAACGCCCCTCCACGCTCACAAAGCCTGCCTGTGGCGTCACCGTCCACCCGGATCCCACCCGGAAAGCTGAGGACGGCTGGCACCCCCGCCCCCACCAGGACGAGACCAGCAGGCCAGCCGACTCTCCGGGACGCCTTCCTGGCCTGTGTCCCCTCCTGGGGACAGGCCCTCCACTCTCGCTGGGCGGCACGGAGCGTCCAAGGGCCTCCAACGGCCCAGTCAACCTCCCGCAAATGCTTTTTAAATAAAGAAGTCTCTAGAAGGACCGAAGGTTTCAGGTGAAGAATCAGAATTTCTGATTTCATAGCCTGTTTTAGTCATTCAGGCTGTCTCCCTCCCCCCACCCCCCACCCCCAGAAGAGGCCATTTGAGTTTATTATTGTGAACAAGTCAGCAGAGTGGGGAGGCTCATGGCCCGAGTCCTGTGCAGGGACAGCAGGACGTCCGGCTCTGGCAGCTTCCGGGGGAATTAGGAGCGAAGGGCAGAGACACACGAGAGGCCGGAGCCGCCCCCGGGGACACACACAGAGAGCCATGTGGCCGCACCCTGGAGCGGTGCCCCTGTCACCGTACCTTTAACAAGGTGACGTGTGAGTGACTTCTTCTCAGTGGAGTCCGTCAGAAGACACTGCTGAGGACAGCCAGCCAGGAAAGAGGGACAAAAGTGCCGCTAAGAAAGCAAAATTCAAAAATGCTCAATAGCACTTCTGACGCCAGTGACAACTCGCAAAAATAAAAAACAAGACATGGAAGACACTGAGACGTCCTTCAGCAGGTGGATGACAAACTGAGTCCCCCCAGACAGTGGGGTGCTACTCAGNTCCTCCCTGGCCCTCACCTCAACCCCAAAGCCACCCTGACAGAGGCCTGCCATGCCCATGACCCAGGAAGGACAGAAGACGCCGCTGGGTCCAAACTCCAGGGGCCTCGCCTGATAGGAAGTGGTCCCTCTCCGCAGAGGAGCCCCCAGGAGAGAGGGTGAGGAGAGGTGACGATGGGGACAAGGCAGGCAGGCACAGGTGGCACCCACTAGTGATTGGGAAAGCCCCTGAGCCCCGGAAGGTCAGGTCCAGACTGCTTTATGGCCTAGTCATGGCTCCACATGGGGCCCCGTCATGGTTGCCAAGGGCAACCACAAACAAACAAGCTGCGCCTGGCCGCACCTGCCTACGTGGCACCTGCAGGCACTGCTATCAGCAGCCTGTCCCCAAACCAGGAGGTGAACAGGTAACCAGGACAGAGGGGGCCTCACACCCTGGAGTGACTGTGCCCCAGGAATAGGACTGTGAGTGTGTGTGTGACTGTGTGTGACTGTGTGTCCTGTGACTGCATGTGTGTGTTTACGGAGTGTGAGTTAGCAGTGTGTGTGGGAGGCTGTGAGTGTGTCCCTCTGTACTGAGGGTGTGTGCCCTGCGCTGCACTTCACCCCCAGGGGACAGCCCAGGGCTGAGCCCGGTTCTGACGTGAGGCCCCTTGTCCAGCAGGGCGGTCTCTCGCAGCCTGACCGGGTCCCCTGCTTTCTTCTCAGATGGAAGTGACAGGAGAGCGGTCACAGCTCTGTTCTCCACGCGCGTTGGAGACGGCTTCCTTTTTATGAGGACAGGTGTCCCGCCTCATCCACGGGGACACGTCCCAGGACCCCCAGCGGACACCTGACACAGTGGACAGTACTGAACCCTGTATATACGATGCTTTTCCAATATGTACACACCTTGTCACCACAGGAAGCACCTTAGCGCTTCTCGCTGGCGGCTCTGACGCGCCAGCATCACTGCTGTTGCACTTTGGGGCCGTTATTCTGTAGAATAAGGATGACTTGAACACAAGCAACGTGACAGTTGATCTGATCACCTAGACGGCTGCCAGGCAGGGAGTGTGCAGTGTGGGGACGCTGGACAAAGGGACGATTTACGTCCCGGGCGGGACGTAGGAGGACGGCTCGAGATTTCATCATGCTGCTGAGAACGGCGCACAGTTTAAAACTTACGAATCATTTCTTTCTGGACTTTTCCATTTAATATTTTGGACCACAGTTGACCACGGGCACCTCTATCCTTAGAAAGCAAAACCACAGATGAGGAAGGACAACTGCAGCACCCAACAAGAAACTCAGCTTCTGTGGTCGTCGTTTCTTACTAAATGTCACTTTAGACAAGAGGTTCTCAACCTGTGGGTNATTTCTTATAAATATTTTTAAATCTACACCAACGCTATGACTCAGCAATTCCACTCATACTGACACTAGAACTTAATAAATGCAAATGTCCACAAAATTACATGTGAAGAATGGTCACAGCCACCTGATTCAAAGGTGCCCCAAACAAGAATTCACCCAAACGTCATCAGAAGGAGCCGAGATCAGCCAGTCGTGGTACTGGCCGGCACACAACGCGACAGAGCAGAGTGCTGACACTCCTAACGTCGGGAGAACATCAAACACAATACGAAGCTGCACGAAAGAAGCCAGACGTCAGGGCACACAGCGAATGGCTCTATTTATAGGACGTTCATACTAATCTACCGAGTTCCTCTGAGGAAGGAAAAAACGAGGTGAGCTCTACGACTGCCCCAGATTCCTGCATCGAGAATGTCTCCAGGATGCAGAGAAGGAAGGGGAACCGGTGATCACGTGGGTCGAGGACACCAAGCTAAGAGTTCAGGCAGAACAAGACAGAGTGCCAGAGACCTGAGAGCTGCACAGAACTCTTAAGGTCTCCATGAGGTCCCTCTGCAGCATTCAGCCGAGTACTGAGGAGCACGTGTGTGTGCGCGCGTGCATGTGTGTGTCCGTGCGCGTGTGTGTGCACGCGCGTGTGCGTGCACGTGTGTGTGCGCGCGCATGTGCATGCACGTGTGCGTGTGTGTGCGCGTGCGTGTGTGTGCGTGTGCGTGTGCGTGTGTGTGCGCGTGCGCGTGCGTGCGTGTGTGCGTGTGTGCACGTGCATGTATGAGGGAGCTGCCCAAGGCTGGGGAAAGAGTCACCAGAAAGGATGAGAGGAAACGGTGCTCGGTGTCCACACAGGGCTGGGAGTGGTGCCTGTTCCCACAACCAGACCAGAACACGTCAAGACTCATGCAGCACTGCACAGAAAGCATAGACGGTTCTGGCCTTAGTGGTGGGGGATGATTAAATCTAGACTGGGAACTGCTCCTGCTCTGCCCACCTCATTTGAAAAGCAGCACCCAAAAGCATAAAACTATCTCCAAGTAACTGAATTGCATTTCAGATCAAAGTAAGAATANACCTGCGCATGTGTGCACACGAGCAGCCGTGGCCACCAGAGCCAGCAGCTTGGTCTGTCCCCTGCATGGTGCCCACGGGTTTTCCAGGCAACGCTGCCCACAGGCCCGCCCTCCCCAGCTTGGCAGCCGACTGCACGAGCAGATCTCATTCATGCCGGGGTCCTGGAAGGACAGTCAGCTCAACAGCACCAGCTAACAGCTCCTCAGGTGCGTCAGATGACGGCACACACATCCCCAAATAAACCCATCACCCCCCGGTGGCGAAACCAGCACAGACGGGGACAGAAGCAGGCTGAGCTGGACCCACCTCGCACGCGGCTCTGAAGGCAACTCAATGTCAAGCCGAGCACAGAGGCAGCGCCTCCCGCAGGCTGCACCTTTCCTAACGCCACTGCAGCGAGCGATGGGAACCCACCAGAAGCAAAACTGGCCGCAGCTGCCGGGGCTCTGTCTTCACGGAGGGGGCCCTTTATGAAGGAAACTCAGTGAACTCCAGGCTGCAGCAGTTTCTGTTCCAAACTGTGCCATCCGCGCAGGCCACCTTCTCTCACGCTCTGCACCAAGCACGGCAGAGACATCTCAGGTGGGACACGTCCACAGCTCACAGGGGCTTCATGGCATGACGGGGCGACGCCTCCCTCACCCCGACACTGCGCCGTGTGCTGGGAAGGAGGGCTGGGACTTTCCTGAAGGAGCTCGGCCTTTAGTGTCAGTGTGATCTTTTATTATTTTACGGCCTGCGCTTCCTGGGTGGTGAGTTACCGACCCATCGGCCGACATGTTTGTACGAGGCCGTTCCATTAGATGGAGAACAGATGTGGGCTCAGGTATCATGACGCCCATTATTACTGTTTATCAGCAGCCGGGGGAGGGGGCGCAGAGCAGTGGTTGGAGGGAAGCCCCCGCCCCCGTGCTGACGTTCTGAGAGGAGCAACGGCTGAGATCCCACCTGTCTCAGTCAGCTTGGCGGTCATAACAGATGGCACAGCCGGGCCGTCACCGGATTCTCACGTCCTGGAGGCCGGGCGCCCGAGGTCAGGGTGTGGGCAGGCGGCCCCTCCCGACGCCTTGCTCCTGGGCGTGCAGACGCCGTCCTCTCCGTGTCCTCGCACAGCTGTCCTTCTATGTGTCTGCACCCTCATCTCTTCTCGTAGGGACACCAGTCATACTGAATTAGGGCTCACCCAGCCTAAGGGCCTCATGTTACCGTCATCACCTCTGTAGAGGCCTTGTCTCCAAATACAATCACAGGTGCTCAGGGTTAGGACTTCACGTGGATTTGAGGGGACACTTCAGCCACAGCACCCCCATCAGAGGTCTGACAGGGCCAGCAGAGAACCCAGTCCACACAGGACACTGTCCCCACGCCCGCAGGAGCGGGTCCTCCAGACAGGGTGTGGGAGGGCTGTGCACGGCCCGGTGGTGTGGCTCCGGGTTCAAGGCCGCCGCCGGTGCTCCTGGGCGGGGAGCAGAGTCCCAGAGCTGCAGGATGGCTGCACACGGTGCCAGGGTTCGGGGCTTCACAAGCTCTCTGCTGACTGTGCTCTGAGCGCCCTGTGTCAGGTGTGACCCGTAGTCCCTGCTGAGGCTCCCGGTCGTCCCACCGGGCACCATCGTGCAGTGCGGCCTGCCTGACCCCCATGAGAAGACGCAGGCCCCACAAANTGACCAAATGAATTGGCCACACTCTGTGGGCCAAGGAGGAAAACTGTGACCTTTTATTCCTTACAAATAATTTTATTCCAACCAGGGAGAAAGAGCCACTGTGTTCCTGAGGGTTTCGTGGCCGCTGGGCCACAGCTGGGCGAGGAAGAAGGAAACAGCGGAGGTGCTGTTGGGAGGCTGGACCCATTTCAGCGGCTGGGTGCCTGAGGATTCATTTCGGATAGTGTAATGACATCTGCTGACATGGCATCTGTACAAAACATCTCCATTGTGAAAGGGGCCCAAAGGCGGATTAGACTGCCTTTGTTCTCACCTGAGAGGTGCTTTCATTTCTCCCAAAGAGGTGGGGCCCAGGAGCACAAGGGGAGGGGCGGCCCCAGTGCTGAAGCATTTAGCTGGCTCAGTTCAGGAATCCAAATGGCATTTAATTGTTTGGAGCCAGTGGTTGGGAAGGGCAGGGCTAGACTGGGGGTTCCACACTGAGGGGTGCACGGTGATCAGTGCTGGTCTTGACTGCGAGGTTTTTTTAGAAAGAAAAACCTGTACATCTGGGGAAGGAAGTGCCCCCCGTGAATGCAGAGGGGGAGCCCCTGCTCTGCTCCGTGGAGAGGCAGGGCTTCCCAGACCTCCCTGCTAGGGGCTCCTGCTCCCTGAACAGCTACCCACAGCAAGCTACATCAGCAAAATCCAAGCCCTGTCTTCCTCAGGAAGGAGGCTCCAGGTGCATTCTGGGACCTGGGAAAACCTCAGCAGCATTCCAGGAAGGCAGGCGCTGAGTGAAAACACAAAATCGGCTGGACTCCGACGCTAAATGGCCACGGAACTTCCCACAGGGGCACAGTGGCCCCCAAACCTGGGGGGTGACTGACCCTGCCTGGAGATGTGTCCACCCACCGGCAGCCACAGGACCCAGGGCAAAGGACCCAGGGCTGTCCCCACACCACACCTTGTCCTCAAGCATCCCAGCAACAGCGTCTGGCTGGTGAGTTAAAATCAGAACACAGCACAACTCAGAACCATGGAAAGGAGCTGACAATCTGACTACGTCTCACTCCTCAGGGCCTTACCGAAGTTTCCAGGAGAATAAATGCCATCAAGGCCCAATTATTGGATTCAAAGAAAGGACTGCAGGTCGTGGCAGGAGCCCCTCCCACATTAGCTCCGTTTAAGGGAAGCCTCTGGAGACGCGTCCCATGGACCAGGGACTA
>NW_017737814.1:0-1794 GCF_001890085.2 Hipposideros armiger
TAGGTGCACAAATGATGCAGGTGCTGTGAGCCAACATTCTGGGACACCTGTCTCCTCCCCTGTCTGTTTCATCGTGAAAGCTCACATGGTTCTTCCAGTGCTTCATAAGCAACACATACTGGTTGTTTGTGTCTGAGTGGGCTCCGTGCCCTCAAAAGATCCTGTCTTCTTTCATTTTTCCACGACAAGCTCACCAAACTGAATCACGTTTCCCAAGGCCTTTCATTGTGCTGGGCTTCACACAGACAGCAAGTGCAAGGTTGGGCTAGCTGACTAGACATTCCCGTCTTTTAGTTTCTGGTGTTCTTTTCTCTTTACTTGTTTCCTTAGAAATGCAGAGACAAAGAGGGCTGATCAGACACAGCCTTGAAAGGTCTTAATAGGTAAAGAGCAAAACCTAGTCAAAGGGCACACGCAGTCAAGGTTTTTAAGCACTTTGCAGGCAGCAGGGTGACAATGTGGAGAGGGCTCAGATCAGCCTAGTGAAGGGGACTCACCTTGAACACCTCCTTGGAGAACTCAAAGCACCTCTCATAACCACACATTTCCCCAGACACCCAGGATCCATCTGAAGGCTGCTTAGAACCATGATCATCATTTACATGATGAAAAATATGAAGGAGAAAGAGGAATCTCAGCATCTGACTGTTTGTTCAGTTTGCTAAAGCAAGTCTGGCCTCCTTCAGGACAAAACGCCAGAACTAAATCATTTCTACAAATGCCTATTATTTTTTAGGACAATATGATATGTATATAAATAATTAGGTTATTGAAGACATTTTTTTGTAAGGAAGTAGTTCTCCCACCAGTATTTCCTGTCTTCAGAAGTGCAAAACCTGTAACAGACATGGAAACAGAGNGTTCCTGACCAACTGCAAAGTGCTAAGTCTGGGCCACTGATGCAGCCAGAGAAGAAGACCGAGGTTAGAGATGAAAGCTTTATATACAAACAGTCATTTCTAGAGAAATATTTTCCACTGCAGCTACTGACTATGCCCCAAACAACAGAGTTATCAAAATGCTGTGTCGGTGGTCATGAAAGACCCTGGAGAGGGGGTGATCATGCTATTATTGTCCCTCCAGTGAATATCTGTTAAGTGGTGGCCCCTGGGAGAACATGGCAAACAAGAAATGGTACTTCTCAACTGTTGACTTAATGCCAAACTCTCAGGCATGCTGAGCAAACTTTGCCAGCTTCTTTAAAAGTCTCCATCCAGGCAAAATCATCATTAAGATTGTAGAAGTTTAATTCCAGTGAAGAAATATCTACTGATCATCTGCATCAGTGCCTGATGTCTCACTGTACCTGTGGGGAGCATGTTAGTTCAGGGTAAATCACCAATTACTAGGCTTGACAAGTGGCATCTCCTTCGTGTACCACTCATTTGAGCTGAAAAGCTATTTAAAACAAGAAAATAGCAAAAGGGTTCAATCCTTCCTCCAATAATATTTCACTAGGTACCAGCTGACTATTTGCCAGGCAGCATTCCAGGCATTCTGGAAAAATGAATGGTAGATCAAAAAGACTTATTTCCATTCCTCAAAAATACAGTTTTGTGGAATGAGAAAGAAATTCTCAACAAATACAAGAACATGGAAAAGTGAAGAAAGAAGATATCTTGAAGGAGTGGTGTCTGAGTATGGAATTACCTAGCTTCAAGGTCTAAAGTAAACATCAATCCTTTATTAAGTACTGCCTTTATTACTTTGAAATCTTACCTTTTAAAATGGTAGATGGTGGGCCGGCCGAGTGGCACGATGGTTAAGAACTGGCTTGGGACGCCAGAGGGCCCC
>NW_017737816.1:0-2115 GCF_001890085.2 Hipposideros armiger
GTGGGACATTATTGTTTAAAGTGTAAAGAGTCTCAGTTTTGCAAGATGAAAAGAGTTCTGAAAAGGGATGACTGTGATAGTCTCACAATACGAATGTACTTAATACCACTGAACTGTACATTTAAAAATGCTTAAGATGGCCAATTTTATGGGATGCATATTTTACCACAAAAAAAGTGGAAAAGAGAGAAAAAACTAAGTCTATCAATTTTCTTTCTGAAATGGTGAACTCTTGCTTGGGAGTAATCATACATCTGTTGTGTCTCCAAATACTGTGCACTGAACAGGACACTATGTCATTTCTCGACAGGCGTGCCATGTATATAGGGGCTGATTCTGGTTATGAGGAAACTGGGTAGACTCAGGTTAGGGTCCCCTTACAGCATGAAAGGCCTGTACTCTTTAAGACTGTCAAATTCGAGTCCTGGACCGAGCTGAGCTGCCGCTGAGCTGCCGCTGAGCTGCCAACAGGTGGCAGGATGGCTCAACTAAAAAAAAAAAAAAAAAAAGACTGTCAAGGGTATGAGAGACAGGAAAATCTAGACTGAAGGACACTAAGGAGACAAAACATGTAGAAGCAATGTGAGCCTGCAGGCAGGAGCCTGGACTCTAAAGGAAAAAGAGCCACTATTAAGACAAAGGACAAAATTTGTGTGGTGTCTGAAAGTTGGATGGCGGGGTTGTATCAATGTTTATTTCATGACTGGAAGGAATGTATGATAGTAAGATAGGACAGTATCCTTATTTGGGGGCACAGTGGAACACATGGTGGTATTTAAGGGTATCAGGTCTACACATCTCTCTGGCTCTCTAAAGAAAGAGACAGAAATGGAGCAAATGCGGAAAAAATGAACAATTAGGTAATCAGTGTGAAGGGCCTGCAAGAGCTCTTTGTACTGTCCTTATAAGTTTTCTGTAAATTTGAAACTATTTCAAAATAAAAGAATTTAAAATAAAAAAGAGAGGCTGATTGTCTCAGCTACCATCCATCCTTTCTGTTCCTTCCACTTGTCCTCACTAGACGTGGCAGCCAGCGGATGGCGAGTTTCAGGAGGCAGGGGTGCTATTGGTCCTCTCAGGNGTCCTGCCCTGAGAATTTGTAGGGTATTCTTTGTGCTGTTGTCTAAAAGTCTTCATTCACTAAAGGTCTTTCGGTAAAAGGAATAAAAATTAGCACTGCCTAGTTTAAGGAACAAAAGGATTTTGGAGTATCCACTGAATGCAGAAAAGAACAGACCAGTCTAGCCCTGAGGAGAGCGTAAACCAGCCCATCCCAGCCAGACCTGCGCGGCAGGAGTCCGTTGCTCTTTGCCCTTCTCTCTGAGTGCTGCCATTCACCTGACTCACTGATACCAGCCCTGAGTCTAATCCTGCTCTCTGTTCCTCCAGCTGTGATCAGATGTGCCCCTGAGGACCTATCAGCTGTAGATGAGGTCAGTGAAGAGTCACAGAAGGCAGACATGACGTCTGCCCACTGCTCCCAGGAGTGTGGAGGTTCTTATGGAAAGTAGAAGCCTTGTGAGATGGGAAGCCCCTTAAGACTAGTCTACTATACCGGACTAGGCTTTGTGTGTAGGGAAAACGATTTGTTATTGAAAATCCCAGCAGACCGTAGCTGCTTCTGAATCCTAAGTGAGCGGCAGAATTTCTCTTTGGACTACATGAGCTGTTGGGCTGTGAAAAAAAGATAAGCTTCAGGGAATGGCTTGGAAAGCATAGGGCCGAGAAAAATAACTGAACTGTGTTTATCACTAAAAGAAGAATTTGGAGTTTGCCAGGGACTGGACCCGAGAAGAGGAACCCAGCTATACAGAGGGAGCTATGAGTTTACATGGAGCATACAATAAGCATGGCCAGTGGGCATGGTTTTGCAGTATGCATACCTGATGCACGTTTTTTATTTAGTTTGCTGGGTGGTGCTGCAACATAGCCCTCTTGTCTCTTCCCAAACCTTAGCAGACACCTGAGTGCTGCCCAGTCTTCAGTTTATTGGTGTGTGAGGCAGGGAAGGAGGTAGTAGGCAAAGCAGTGAGAAGGATTTAGTGAAATAATCCCTGTAACCCAACTAATAGAACTCACAAGGAACTCTAAAGCAGAGCCAAGTAGGACAAAGAT
>NW_017737817.1:0-1082 GCF_001890085.2 Hipposideros armiger
TTCTTCAGTCTAGTTGTGGAGGATGTTGCTTCACTGGCCCAAGTTGGCACCATCATTGCGCTCTTCCCGGGTGAGGCAGATCAGTCGCCGGCTTTCTGTATGGCCGCTCATTGTGGCTGCTGGCCGTTCACACTGGCTGCTGGCTACATACGGTAGCCCAATGCAACCCACTGCCACAGGGGCTGCAGCCTATGCCGATGCAGGCGACTCACAGAAGCCCAGCTCCAGGTTGAGCTGTTGTTCAGTATCTTAGCTGTGGAGGGTAGTGTCACTGGCCTTCATATGGGGGATCCGAACCGGGGCCCTCTGGCATCCCAAGCCAATTCTTAACCATCACGCCACTTGGCCGGCCCAGATTTTTTATACCCTATGTTTTATTCCAGAGGATTTTGGGTTTACATTTTAATTAAGTCTGTTATCTATTTAGGGTTAATTTTCTTTTAATATATAACACAAGGCAAAAATTGAGGTGTTTTTTTGTTTGTTTGTTTGTTTTTGCATATAAATGTTCATTTGTTTTAGCACTTATTGAAGGGAATATCCTTTCCCTATTCAATTATCTTGACACTTTTGTCAAAAGTCATGTATCTACTTTTTTGAAGGCCTATTCCATTTTGTGTTTGTGTTGTCTACCTCTTATTGCCTTGTAGAAATTCTTTTTGTAGTATGAATATGAATCCTTCATTGGATATGCAAAATTTAATTTTTTTTTCACTTTTTGGTTTGATTTTTTACTACCTTAATGGTATATTTTGATGAACAAGTTCTTTATTTTAATGAAGTCTAATTTATCACTTGTCTTCTTTGTGTTTAGTGCTTTTTGTGATCTGTGGACAGAATGGGGGCCACATGTTAAACTGACAAGCTCAGGAGACTGAAAAGAACCACATAAGATGGCATGAACATAAAATAAAAATTCCTAACTAACCTGAGCCATGGTGGGAAGTCACATCCTTGGCCTGTAGCTTCCTTGACAAAGGTCAATCTTTACCTTAAGCCTGTCTGTCATCTTTTTGTATCTAAGATAACATACCCTTACAGTATAAGAGTAATCTCTTTTTCCAGATCCCCCCCAGGGGACA
>NW_017737819.1:0-1140 GCF_001890085.2 Hipposideros armiger
TTTTTTTTTTTGTCTTTTTTTCCATAAAAGGTAACACTCAGAAGTTCTAGGGATTAAGACCTGGACTCTTTGGAGGCTGTATTCAACCTAGAATAGCACCCCTTTAGAACAATTCCAAGTCTTTTGGCCTGTTTTTCATCTTTGCCCTTGAGTGACTGAGTGGTGACAAAAATATTACCACTCAATTGGAACAGTGGTCTGGAATTGACAATGGGGAGTGGGAAATGTGCAGATCCCTCCATCCACCCCTGTGGGGTTGTAGGAAGTGAGAAAAAGACAAGCCTACTGAAGGTAAGAACGAAGAGATTAGGGAGATGCCCTGTATCGTGGTGAAGCAGAAGGAATGCTGTGGGGGAAGTGGGTGATGTACCTACAGAAGATGTATGTGTTCACCAGAATAGTGGAAGAGCCCGGAACAGAGCTAGACTGGAGTGGAGACACTGCCTTCATTGAGGACTAAGCTGAAGACACGAAGTTTGGGAGGGAAAAGCAGAGTGTTGGGCCAGTACTAGGCCATGAATCGGTTATAATGAGGGCAAGGGCAGGGTCCTGGGGGCAGCTGAGGCACATGCCAAGGACAGGAGTCATAGATGGAAGGAAATCCTGAAAACTTGAACACTGTGAAGAAAGGATTTGCAAAGAAGAGGTAAGGTCAGCCCCTGTCATGACCAGAAATTCTGACTGTAAAAGCTTAAGTCATGAAATTTTATGACATTTTGGACTTATCTCTTGCTATATTTCCTCCACTATTCCATTCTTCTGCAAAATTTGGATTTTTCAGCTTCTTTTTCTGTTGATTCATACAACATGAAATGATCAGAAAGCAACGTCTAAAGTTTATAAGCTAAATAGCCAGTTCAGTTGTATTAAGACACTATTTCTTAGTGAAAAAATATGGCTAAAGAACATCAAGCCTTTGGGGATTGAATTACAATGATTTTTCATAAGATATTCATTTCATTTGAGCCAGGGTCAAAACTGCAAATTAAATGGTGGCTTTCTATAAAATACATTATTAAAAATGTAAAGTGGGCTGGCTGAGTGGCGCGTTGGTTAAGAGATGGCTTGGGACGCCAGAGGGCCCCGGTTCGGATCCCACATATGAGGGCCAGTGACACTGCCCTCCACAGCTAAGATGCT
>NW_017737820.1:0-1139 GCF_001890085.2 Hipposideros armiger
CCCTATTAGCTTAACAACTGAAGTTCATCCCTTTAAGCCTGGGGATTCAGTTTGGGTTAAGGAATGGAACCTCCAGCCCTTAAAACTCCTGTGGAGGGGCCCCTTTACTGTCATTTTGTCTACCCCCACAGCAGTTAAGGTTGCAGAGATCACTCCATGGATACACCACAGCAGATTAAAACCTGCGGCTGCTAGCTGGAGCTGTACATCTGACCCCTCCGAGTTCCTCAAGATCACTCTCCGGATGAAGATGGCCAGAAATGTTACCGGTCCTTAGGAGGAGATCACCAGCCCCGTTTTGGTCACACCGGAAGCTGACCAATCTACACGCGGCTGAAGCTTGAGGAATTCTTCCTTGCAAGATACTTATCCCAAGGACTCTAATCCTCACCCTCACCCTTTTCTTTCCAGTCAGGGATGGTATCACTACCTCATGCCCTAAATCATACTTCCAGTCCTTTCGGCTGGGAACAACGTCTCAGGTAGCTTTTGTCTCCTACCCATACATGCCAGCTCAATGTTATTCAGGTAAAACTCCTCAGGCCTGTATCTATACAGACAAACCCTACTGGTTTTGCCTCATTCCTCGACGATCTATAGCCGGCTATAATTGCCCAGGAGTTAAGAAGGCTAATCAGGTCGTCTGTTGGACCCGCCAAACCCACATCGGCTACTCCGATGGGGAAGGAGTCCAAGATCAGGCCAAAAAGGAGACAGTACAGGAGACAGTTAAATAGCTTATCAACCAGACCATCACAAAACCACCCTCCCATCGGCAGGTCCCAGGGCCCCAACTATACGGACAACTCAAAGCTAAATTAGGTAAAACCTTAAGTTTTCCAACTCTGGGGAAAAACCCCTTTATTGACCTCGCCGAACGCATAGCCCAGGAACTTAATGTCACGGGGTGCTGGGTATGTGGAGGAGCGCTCATGTGTAAAGACTGGCCATGGAAGGGAACTAGTCTATCTGTCCCTGACCTCCTCCAATGGAACTGCACCGTAATTAGGCCCTCACAGAAATGGCCCCTAGGATGGGTTCTCTCCTCCGAAGTAATCGGAAAAGAATGTCTCAGCCGGACAGGCATGCCCTACACCCAGTGGGTGGGAGACACCCCATGCAGGAGAGTCCAGAACCTA
>NW_017737821.1:0-1139 GCF_001890085.2 Hipposideros armiger
AATTTTATGGTTGGGGGTCACCACAACATGAGGAACTGTATTAAGGGGTCACAGAATTAGGAAGGTTGAGAACTGCTGATCTAGAGGAATCTAGAGTAGTCAAAGTCATAGAAACAGAAAATAGAATGAAATCCTTACCAGAGACTTGGGGCAGGAATAAATGGGGAGTTGTTGTTTAATAGGTAGTTTTAGCATTGCAACGTGAAAAAGTTCTGGAGGTTGGTTGCCTAACAGTGTAAATATACAGAGGGTGCCAAAAAAATGTGTACACATTTTAAGAAAGGAAAAAAGTATTAAAATTATAATGCTCAATATGTACCAATAACAAAAGATGAATACAAGTCGTGTTTGACTTCTGCAATTACAAGAGGTGGTCAAAGGGTTACCATCAGCGTCCAGACACTCCTGATTACGGCAAACTACTGCTTGAGCAACGTTGACCAAAGTGTCCTCTTGCATACATTTGTTTGGCACCCCCAGTATTTAACAATGCTTAAGGTGTACACTTAAAAATGGTTGAGATGGTAAATTCTATGTTATATGTCTTTTATCACAATTTTTAAAAATTTTAAACAATAAAGAAAAAGAATGTTCTAAAGTGGTCACTATCGTCTTTATTATAACTGAAAGTATCCAGCGATTAAATTAAAACGTTCTGTTTTAAAATGTGTCGTATGGGGCCGTCTGAGTGGCGCGTTGGTTAAGAGTTGGCTTGGAAACGCCAGTTCTGAGCAGTAGGGCCCTGATTCAGATCTCCCATGTGGGCCAGTGACGCTGTGCCCTCTACAACTAAGATGGTGAACAACAGCTCGACCTGGAGCTGGGCTGCCATGAGTCGCTGGTGACAGCATAGGCTGCAGTGGGGCTGGCCAGCAGCTGGCATGTGCTTTCATGAGCTGCTGTGAGCCATTGTGAGCAGCCATCCAATGGCCGGCGAGCAACAGCCTTACCCGGGAAGAGCGCAATGATAATACCAACATGGACCAGGGAAGCGACATCCTCCACAACTAGACTGAAGAACAAAAGGACGGCAAGTTGTCTGGTACCCTTCCCAGATTCCCAATGCTGTTCCCTTTCCCCACTTCCCCAATAAAATATTTTTTTAAAAAGTGTATGATTTTATTATTATTATTATTATT
>NW_017737822.1:0-1139 GCF_001890085.2 Hipposideros armiger
CTAAGCCATCCTGCTACCTATTGGCAGCTTAGCGGCTGCTCAGCTCAGGCCGGGCATCGAACCGCTGTTGCTCAGAGCTCAAACACTTGAGTGAGCTCTTAACCAACTGAGCCACTCGGCCGGCCCTTCCTCCTATGTCTTTTGATTATAGTATTTAATCCATTTACATTGAAAGTAATTGGTAATTTTGCTAGATATATAGATATTGCCATTTTATTATTTATAATTTTGATTTTCCCCCTCCTCCCCTCCCACACACACACGTCTTAAGAAGTCCCTCTAACATTCCTTGTAATACTGGTTTGGTGGTGACGAACTTCTTTAGCTTTTTCTTGTCTGGGAAGCTCCATATCTGTCTTTTGATTTTGAATGATAGCCTTGATGTGTAGAGCACCTTTGGTTGTAGGTGCTTGGTTTTCATCACGTTGAATATTTCCTGCCAATCCCTTCTGGCCTGCAAAGTTTCTGTTGAGAAATCAGCTGACAGTCTTAATAGGAGTTCCCTCATAAGTTACTAGTTGCCTTTCTCTTGTTGCTTTTAGGATTCTTTCTTTGTCTTTAACCTTTGCCATTTTAATTATAACGTTTTTTGGTATGGGCCTGTTTGGTTCATCCAGTTTGGGGCTCTCTGTACCTCCTGAGCTTGTATGACTATTTCCTTCGTCAGGTTAGGAATGTTTTCAGTCACTATTTCTTCAAGTAGGTTCTTAAACTCTTGCCTTCTCTCTTCTCCTCCTGGCACCCCTATGATGAGAATGTTGTTGTGCTTGATGTTGTCCCTTAAATTATCCTCATTTAAAACAAAATTCTTTTTAAGTTTTGCTGTTCCAATTGGGTGTTTCCTGCTACCTTGTCTTTCAAATTGCTGATTTAATTCTCTGCTTCATCTAGCCTGTTGGTGATTTCTTCTAGTGCATCCTTCATTTCAGTTATTGTATTTCTCACTTCTGATTGGTTATTTTCTGTGGTTTCTATGCCTTTTTTAAAAAAGATTTTTATTGGGGAATTGGGGAAGGGGAACAGACAAGTTGCTGTCTCTATGTTCTTCAGTCTAGTTGTGGAGGACGTTGCTTCACTGGCCCAAGTTGGCACCATCATTGCGCTCTTCCCGGGTGAGGCAGATCAGTCACCGGCTTCTG
>NW_017732036.1:0-867 GCF_001890085.2 Hipposideros armiger
TAGCATGTCATTTTATGTCATGAAATACATTGATTTCTGAGTATTATATCAGCTTTGCATTCCTGGGATAGATTATACTTGGATGTGATGTATTATTACTATTATTATTGTGTATCACAGGGTTTAATTTGTTGATATATTGTTAAGGATCTTTGTATCAATATTTATGATGGATATTAGTTTTATTTTCTCATGTTATATTTTCTTATTTCATGAAAAATTTAATGACGGACTTATTAAAGTTAGCTGAGAGGTTTTTCTCTTCTTGTATTTTTTTAAGAGATCATGATGAATTTTTTTTTATTTCATACTTATAAATGATTAGTAGAAATCACCAGTGAAACCATCTAAGCCTTGAATTTTTCTTTTTTGATGATTTGACACTATTAATTTTTGGATTTAATTTGTTGAGGAATATTCAGAATGTGTATATATTTGTGAATGAAAATTGATAATGTATGCCTTTCAGGAAATTTTTTCATTTCATCTAAGTTGTTGAATTCATAACCATAAAGTTATTAATTTTTTTGTTATCTTTGCAATGACTAAGGAATGAGTAATAGTGACCTAGATTTCATTCGTAAGGTAGTTAACTTGAATCTCCACTCTTTATCCTAGATCAATTTAGTTAAAATTTTAAAATATGAATACAATTTTTTAAACACATTTTAAAAATTCTTAAAATTTAAAAATTTTAAAAAGTGATAGCTCTTACCATATTTCAAATATGTATAAAGTAATTTTTGAAATATAAAGATCAATTGACTCTATAATTCTCCTTTTTTGTAATCAGCTCTAAGCGAGTCTCACAAATATTTATACTTCAAGCAGCTTGTAGTAGTGGTATTTAGAGTAGCAATCTTTTTA
>NW_017732036.1:6007-7232 GCF_001890085.2 Hipposideros armiger
GCGCACATGATGCCAGTAGCACTTTCCCAATTGTGCGACCTAATTGTCTGCACACATTGCCAAATATTCCCTGGGTTTGTGGATTAGTAGCAAGGTCTCACTCCCTTCTGCTCACCCCTGCTCATGAGAAGCACTGAACTAGATTAACAATTGTTGAAGTCCAGAGTCTGCCTAAAGAGGAGATCTTAGTGTAAAATTGTTGTTTTTAAATAAGGAGTAATATATAGTATTAAAAGTATCAAACACCTCTAGAAACACCCAATGAAAGGTTGTCTTCATTGTTTATGGATAAAAACATTGGTGATATATTTTTGCTTTATCTTGTTACACAACCTGGGAAAGATATCAGAAAGTTCTAGGATCTGTTTATAATTGATTGTTTTTTTTTCTATTTTCCTACTTTATCCTTTTTTTTAACTTAAACTTTTTATATATATATAATAAAACCTTGACACTACGAGTGATGTTTATTTGTATGTGTGTTTGTTTATACAGTGGAGGGAAGGGAAAAGTGGTGGAAACCTTTGGCTTCCAAGCCATGACTAATGAAAGATCACAAAAGGTGACCACTTATAAATGACTTGGAGGTAACAGATCAAAGATCAATGCAAATTTAATGGATCAAAAAGTAAAATCTAGACAGTGAGAAAGTTAGCCCAAACTGGAAGTAACAATAGACTAACCTGAGGCTGCCAAAGTACCAAGTTACACCTGGTGAACAAATGGGTAGAATGGAGGAATAAAGCCAAAAGGTGGTTGAGATATGCTTGGATTGGAATAACTCCTTCCCACAGATAATCACCAAAAAGAATTGCCCAATTCAGTGGCAGAGAATCAGAAGCTACTTTAAACATCATATTGGTAACTCCTTGTGGAGCAGCTTTGAAATGGATTTTATTCATAGGATATTAAGGACCTCTTTTTCCATCAGACACTGTGGACACAAAGGCATGTTTAGGACACTTAGCTGCAGTTTTGGAAGAAATTTACACAGATATACTAACTCACAGTATGCTGATCTGAATAAAGTCTGAGGTGTGTAACTCATCCTGTAAAGGGAAGTTGTCATACAATACCTATGATTTTTAAATAGAATTCTACTTTCCAAGTTGCTGAATGTTTAGAATGTAAGCAACTTAGAATTGGTCAAATAATGATACTAGGTCTTTTCTAATTTCTTTAACTCAAGTTGTGATAAATGATATCATAAAAATGACATAATTAT
>NW_017732036.1:12531-15997 GCF_001890085.2 Hipposideros armiger
GGGATGTGTTTACACTCTCAAGACATTTATGTATAGAAATGTATTATGTTTGTATTCACTAATAAAACTTTTATAAGTTATTTCTCTTATAAAAACATAAAGGTGAACTATAAACATTAATCATTGACTATCAAAATATATTTAGAATAAAAATACATGTTGCCTTTATTAAATTCATGAAAAAAGATTTCTTTGAATGGAATAAAATGAGAAAAATGAGGAGAGTTAATAAAATGTGCTTTGTATTACCAATACCTGAAATATATCTAATGATGTTCAGGCTTTAAACTTAGGCTATACCCTGTAGCACTTCTGGGTTTAGTTAGTTTTTACTATATTAAGACTATATAGTTTATAAATCTTGAAATTGTTATTCCTTAGTCTGTGTTAATATATATGATTAGGAAGAAGCAAAGTAATTTGGGTTGATGAAGCAATTCCCTTCACTGCAAAACCTGTTCCGCATGTGTTTGCATGTGAGTGTGTGTGTGTGTTTATATTTATGCTTATAAATTCCCATAATATAATATATAGAATCTTTATTTCACACACTGATAGAAAGACAGTGTCACTTTTATAATTCATGCACTCCAATCTCTTGAAACTGCTTGTTCATGAAGGGTATACAGTGCCCTTTTGGGTGGCATTAATCCCCAAGCTTCATACTTTGTAAGATAGAGTAGTTGCCAGTAAAAATGTTTTAAATTATAAAACATTTATTATCATATTTCTATTGCTCAGCTTAGTCATTCAACTCAGGCATCAGATTTAGCTCCTTCGTGACATTATATTAATTTCAGAGCTCTAAATGCCTAGCTTTGAGAGAATATCATAACTGTATGGTTAAGTTTTAAACAATGCATTAAAAGATCTAAAGGCAATTTAAAGAGGATTTTTAAAAATGTTTTGAGTTATAAGTGAGAGCAAATCGAAATACACGTCTCTCCAAATTAGCAACTTCACATCTACTAACATTCATGTTTTGACATGACTGTTGTCCATAGTTTTGATTCTAATATCAGAGAGCACTCATTTTAAGATTTGGCCATGTCATAGCAGTTTGTTGCTTTAGTTTTTCTGTATTGTCAAGGACATGGGATGGAGTATGGTTGTCTGGGATTTCATCATTTGTCCGCTACACTGGCTAAAGGACATGGCTATAAAGGACATGGCTAGGACATGGCTAGCTGAAAAAGTGGAATAGGAGCTAGTTGCACAGACAACAAAATAAACCAGCTACTCTATTTCGTTGCCTCATGTAGTCTCTGCTTTTCAAAGCTGCTGTAGACATCTCAGGTCTGCTTCCCCTGCAGTATTAAATGGAGCCCTTTGTGCTATTCTCTAAACATACTAGGTTGTCAGAAAAGTCATGACACATTTTTNGCAAGTGTTAATATATTCCATTAAAATGACATAAAAATCAAGGAAATAAATGGAGTACCTACTAAATCAGTGAACACAATGTGAAAACCAACCAATTAATGTCAGGCTTTCACTTTGGAATCAACCAACCAGAGGTGGTATCATTTCAGTGAACATGCTTTTAAGAATGATTCATCAAAAATTTAGTAGCTACTCCATTTATTTCCTTGATTTTTATGCCACTTTTAATGTCTCATCAACTCCTCAAATAACAGATTTGCTCAATTTAAGTTGGCCTAGTGAAGTACAGATGTGTGTGTGTGTGTGTGTGTGTGTGTGTGTGTGTGTGTGTATTCCTTTACATGTATAGATCTTTTACATATGGGGATCTAGAGGTTCAGTTTTCTAGGCCCAATCTTCATAAAGGGATCCAAGGCCATATGTATCAGAATTAGTAAAATGCCCTGGGGATGGGGAAGAAACTTAGCCAGGTCCATGTTCAATGTACACAACTCTGTCATACCCCACTTTGTCTGAATAAGAAAAGAAACTTAAAAGCAGACATACATACTGCCTATTAACAGAACCTGAACCATCCCAGAGCTGGCAGCAGATTACATTGGCCTATTACACATAATTTCTGGTGAAAACTGATGAGCAGTCTTAACCAAGATAGTTACTCATTCTGGATTTGCATATTCATTAACTGAAGCAAATGTGTCTAACAGGATAAGAGGTATAGAGCTGAAAATATTTCAGCTTCAACTTCACATATATCACCTAATCAAGGGACCTATGTGCTGATGCAGTATGATAATAAACAAAGAAGTATCACATAATGAAATTTGCATGCATCTTATCCATATAAATAGATTGGAATGGACCTTGGAAATAACTGTTTAGTAAACTTTGTGATAAGAGACCAAAAGGATTGAATGAATATTCACTAAAATTTAATATGTGTTTTTTTTGAGTTGTTTTGTGGAAAATAGGGCATTTTCTTTTCTTCTCTTTTCTTTCTTGTGCACTTTTTTTCCTGCCTGTTCTTTTTTTGTCAGGACATGTATTGCATTTATGAGTTCTGGTGGAAGGATCAATTTCTAAATATGATACAATAACAGTAGCTCTAAATATTACTAACTTCATATGACACTCATAGGATGGGTTATTTCTTTTTCTCAACTGTGTAAACCAGTAGTGATGGTTGCAGATTCCTTCCTCCTCAATGGATGAGACAGTCCTATAAGCTAATACTTACCCAACTCTTCTCCATCTCCTCTATATGCCTGGGGATGGACAAAAGGAGAAGCATGGGCCAGACTGAGATTGCTATTAGCTTGATGTGTCAGTGCTTTCAGGATGAAACTGAGGGTCTTACCCTTGGAAGGACTGTTAGGTCTGCTAAAAAATTAATGACAATTCAAAATAAATGGAGAAATCACTGGTGGAAAGGGAGCCAGTAAGTTGATAATGCAAAAAGCAAAAATCTAATTTTATTTGGGTGCCTTTATTTGGTGAAAGTCCAAACCAATAGACATGAGATCACTTATTTATATTTACAGATACCCATAGGGTGAAGCTATTTGCTTTCTTTTTCTCCAACTCCTTGTCAACAGTTGTTTTCTCTTGTCTTTTGATGACAGACGTTCTAAAAAATATGAGGTCATATCTCACTGTGGGCGTCATTTGTATTGCCCTGGTGGTTAATGATGTTGAGCACCTTTTCATGTACCTGTTGGCTATTTGAACATCTTCTTTGAAAAGCTATTCAGTTCCTCTGCTCAATAGTTAATTTGATTTTTTTTTCTCTTGAGTTCTATGAATTAATTATATATTTTGGCTATTAACCCCTGTATATTTTTGCATATTTTCAGAGATATTATTTGCAAATATTTTCTCCCATTCCATAGGTTGCCTTTTCATTTTGTTGATATTTAATTTTGCTGTGCAGAATATTTTTAGTTTGGTGTAGTCCCATTAATTAATTTTTACTGTTGTTGCTTGTGCTTTTGGTGTCATATCTAAAAAACCTTTGTCAAGATTAATGTTGGGTGCCCTTCTCAATGTTCATTCTAGGTGTTTTAGGGTTTCAAGTCCTATGTTT
>NW_017732036.1:19629-23747 GCF_001890085.2 Hipposideros armiger
TAAAACAGGATGTTAGGTGTGAGATGCCTCTTTACATTTCTGTATGAGCTTATGCTTTATGAATATCATAAATTTTCCCAAAAATATATTGACTGATATTGGCATAACCAAAAGCTCTTAAAGGTGGCCACTTTTACATAGAAATACATCAGCTTTTCTAAAAAAAAAAAATGTGGAAACAACCTGACCTTTTAAGATGAACATTTTTAAACCTTATAATAAGAAAATTGCTATAATTCATACTTTCATTTAGAAGTCAGGAAATTACATTTGGAAAAAATGCATTTCCTTCTCATTTTTTCTCTTCCTTTTCCTTCAGATACATCTGTTTTAGCTTGAATTGTATCCCTCCCTCCAAAAAAAAAAAAGGATATATTGAAGCCCAAATTCCTACAACCTCAGCATGTGACCCTATTTGGATATAAGGTTATTGCAGATGGAATTGTTAAGATGTCATACTGTAGTAGGGTGGGCCCTTAATCCAGTATGACTGAGTCTAATGAGAAGAGGGAAATTTGGAGAGACGGTCCAAGATGGCAGAGTAGATAGATGCTGTGCTTGCCTCCTCCCATGATTACAACTAAATTATAGAACAATCAACCTGGAGAACCATCTGAAATCTGTCTGAATGGAAGTCCTATAACTAAGAATATAATGAAGAAGTCACACTGAGACTGAAAAACTCAAAAAAAAATGGAGAAGAGGAAAGTTGGGACACGGACACAAAGGGAAAGCTGCTCTGTGAACATAGAAGTAGAGAAGGGATTTCTGCTGCTGAAGCTAAGAGATGCCTGGGCTACCAGAAGCTACAAGAGGCAAGGAAGGATGCTCCCCTAGAGTTTATAGAGGCGTCTAATCCTGGTAACACCTGGATTTCACTTCTAGACTCCAGAATTGTGAAGATACGTTTTTGTTGTTTTAAGCCCTCTAGTTTGTGGTACTTTATTATGACAGCACTCAGAAACTATATAATTCAACTCTGTCTCTCCCTCTTTAACAGTTAGTTACTCTATAGAGAAAAGAGCATCCTGTTTTCTTTATAACTATGCTCTATAGATGAACATATACTTATCATTTGAGGTAGAACAGGTGTCTCCATCAGGATGGGTGAAGAGAGAAATGTTAATTATAGAAGTAAGGAAGGTACCCTAAAAATGACAAAAAGTCTGGTTTGAATGGTTACATGTATATTTTCTTGGCTTTCAATATAATATAAAAACTTCTGACCATGCATATAGCTATTAGAGCAATAACATTAATTACTATAATTAAAGTCTATGAAAATATGTGCAGGAAACATTCCAAACCTTTCTACTGATTGCAAAACAAATGCACAGCAAGCATTTTGAATTTTCCCTTGCATGGATGTGTCACATTTAAAGATAAGATAGGGAACTCATTGACTGTTTCTGTCTTAGGCATGTTTTCATTCAATTATTCATCATGTCACCATCTGTGCTGATGGCAAGGTGTTAAAATCTACTTTTTATCAAACCCCTGATCTATCATATATCTCCTGTCTTTTTCCATGTTACCAATCTTTCAGAAGCCTCTAACTATCTTGCTATGAATCAAGAAAGCAATACCCAAGAGTAATTCTCCCCCTGCTTCACCTGTCAGAAAAGGTAACAGTTGATGGAGCAGTACTAAAATATTCTCTGTATACCTTTGAAGACAGATTAAACCGTCCATGGTTTATTCCATGTTTGCTGCTGTGTTCTTTTGTCTGAAAAAGCCCAATTGGCTTGATAAATAAATATTGTCTACCTAAGTAAAAATCAGAAGCACATTTAAAAAAAACCTGCAACTTATGTCAAAAGACAGTGCTTTATTTATTGTTTTGCCATGTGACAAGCAATACATAGCTTAAATATTATTTCAGGCTAAATGACACATTAAATTTGCCACATATAGATAACACAAGAAAGCAGCTGTAAGTCATGACTCCTACTAGATATTTTTTAGTGTACATTTGTTATTGTTTATTTGAATCAAGTTAGGGAGAAATAAAAATTCCCTTTATATCTGTACAACAGACACTTAAATTACCCTCCTGAAAGTATCATGTATATTGGCATGAAAGTCATTTATTACATGGTTGAACCATAGTTTTTTAAAAATACATCCCCTACATTTTTATTTTTTCTGTATTAGTTTTTCTATAGTGGTATAGTTGAATATTATAATGAATAATATTTAGTATAATAAATATTTGCTTGTCTTGATTTGGGACTTATGAATGCTTAATTTTCACTCTATTCTGTTTTCCAGAACAACATTTAATCTGACATTTTTTTCAGGTGTTGAAAAGGCATAATGTAGCAATAACACAGTTACCATTTTCTAACTGAAAGGACAGCGACAGACAATGTATAATAAATATATAGATTGCAATCCTATGCTAGCCAGCCTGAAAACCCTTAAGAGTGGGAGAAATGTTAAGAGCCCATCACTGTCAATTGGGAGAATTGTTCATATCTTTTAAACCACAGTGTTCCTTAATAACGGAATAGAATTTAAAAAGTTTAAGAACTAATTCTTATGCTACTAAGTTCACCTAAGTGTTTTACTTTTATCTAGATAAATATTAATAAGAAAGAAATTAGCTTTTAAAGTCCTTATTCTATAGGCATAATCATTATCTTAATGAACCAATAAAAGCAAGTGCATCTCGATGGAATTAAGTGATATCAAGCATATAAATAGGAAAATAAAATATGAAGATCCTTACCTCAATATCACAGTATAATGCAATTGATCAGACAGGGAAGTTGAAAGATTAAAAAAAGCAGTTTGCTTTTTTTTTTTAAGATTTTTATTGGGGAATTGGGGGGATGGGAACACTGCTGGGGAATTGGGGGAAGGGGAACAGACAAGTTGCTGTCGTTTTGTTCTTCAGTCTAGTTGTGGAGGACGTTGCTTCACTGGCTCAANTAACTTTGTAATATAGTTTGGAATCAGGAACTGTGATACTTACAGCTTTGTTCTTTCTCAGGATTGCTTGGGCTATTTATGGTCTTTTGTGGTTCCATACAACCTTTAAGATCCAGAATTTGGTGTTTTTCATTCATATGTATTCCTGATCAATTTTGAATATTTATATTGAAATCATACTTATATATTTTATGCATGTGTATCAGTCTATAGATTATTTTCCTACTTGTTTTTTGTCATTTAGATTTATTTTAATTAATTCATTCTTTCTCTTATAAACCATACATATGCATGAACATAGCTGAAATTATTGATGTATCCTCCACTTCATGGAAATCTATGTTTTCTAGATTCTTTGCTCTTATAAGCAATGCTTCTATGAATATTCTCACTCTTTATTTTTCTCCAAAAAACATAACTAGAAATAAGATATACCAGGTTTTTTCCAACTTGCTTTCCAAAATGTTTTTTTTCTAACTTGGAAATCGTATGAAACAACTGTGTGTTTCTGCATCCTGTCCTGCAGACTTGGCAATTTTTGCCAGTTGAATGATTGTGCAGCTGTATTTTACTGTGATTTTAATTTGTATTTTTCCAATAAGATTAATGTTTTTTTCATTATAGTCATTGATTTTTTATCTCTTAATTACCAGTTTATGTCCTATGACCATTTTTCTATTCAGGTGTTAAATATTTTCCTGTTGATACATAACAGTTTGGTATATATTCTTGAGACTAATCCTTTCCTCATTCATGTATGACAATTATAGTCCCCAGTTTTGGGCTTTTTAAATTCCAGTTTTCTATTCTGAAATGCACAAAATGTTTAGTTTAAATGCTAAATTTAGCAATGAATCATAAACTATTCATTGTCTTAATGTGATTTTATTTTCTTATAAATAAGAGTAAATACAATAATTTTCCAAATAAAAGTAATATTTTAATATACTACATGAACTTCTTGTAAAAAGAGGCATTATAATTATCTGTGCATTATTATTATTTTTAAATCGACCTTACAAGGAGACTGCAGTTTGTGGTTAAACTTAATAAAACAGAGGCAAAGTTTATTGCTATCTTTCTACCATTTTCTCCCGTGAATTTGAATGGTATATGAACAGTATATGAAAGGATAACTTAATAACTACCCTATGAAAAATAACATTTTAATTTCCTATATTTAA
>NW_017732036.1:30470-175163 GCF_001890085.2 Hipposideros armiger
TGGTCAGTGCTTATGTGATTAAAAAACACAGAGTCATAATAAGACCATTTGTTAGGGAATGAATCTGAAAACATCTGGAAAATGCACACAACTTCAAGAGATTCATGTGTCTATAGTTTTTTCCCTGGCTTTGAATAAATATAAAGTAAGATAAAAAGAAAATCAGAGAAGCTAAGTACTGCAAATGCCCACTATTTGATTTTACAATCTAATCCTGTGTAACAATTTGAAAGTTAGTGGCTTCATGGAATCCCAGTCTGGAGACCTTGTTGTGGAGCATAGAATAATTAGCAGAATGTATTTTTACTTCTGCTGACATGGAAGTCTGTTCATTTTGAGTCTGACCTTTACTGGGACTCGTTAACTTCTTTTTACTGACAATCTAGCAAAAGGCTTGTTTCTATAGAGTCATGCTCAGAAGGGTCAAGATAAGCTGTAAGATGATCTTAAAAACACTACGAAGGCATCCTGTGGTCCTTAGAAATTGCCACACATCTACCACCTGATTTCTGATATCAGTGACTGGTAAAGAGTACAAGGTCAATGGTCCGTTGTTTACATAAAAAGCAAATCTTTCCACCATAGTTATAACAAAAGCTTTAGGCTTCCTAATTACATTTGTCTCTAAATGTATTTTATTCCGAAGTCCTAGCCAAGTCACATTGTAGTGTAGCTTTCTATGAAATTGCACTCACAACCTTTCTCTAATGCTTTCCAATCCATAGGAGAAATAAATGTAGGTTTAGATAAGAATCCAGTCCTGGTTCTGATGGTATATTTGGAGTAAAATTTAGATCTGTAGCTGAAATCAGACTTTCAACGATTTCCTTCATGTCTAGATTTTGGAATCTTTCATTTTACAGAACCAATGACTCATACTCACACACTGCCAAGGAAATTGCTCTCTACAATACAAGACAAAGTACTTTATTCTTCCTTATTCCTGTGTCCAGAAAAATTAGTGAAGTATTTACAAAAAAAAAAGTAAAGAAAGTGAAGTGAGAATGTCTGAACTATGCTTATTTTAATATATGTTACAGATAAAGTTACTCTGTTTGATTGGTGCTGGGAGCAATAGGGCAGAAGTATAGGAAAGTAAGGGGACAATCTCTTCCCCAAATTTTTGGAAATACTACTTCAGTACCTGTTTTATAATTCAAGCTAAAAATACTAAGAAACAAAAACAAATGAAACTCTTTAGCATGCACTTAATGTTACAAAAGAATAAAAGGCTCCTAAAGCAATAGAATAAATACACACTTATAAAATGGGGAAAATAATTATGAAATAAAAATAATAAAATGAAATTGATAGTTGGAAAAGCCTATTTTATTTCATGGACTCATATAATTTCACATAGTAGAAAATTGCTTTTGAAAAACTAAAACTTAAAGATAGAACTTAAATCATTTGTTATGATTATATACTCAGAAAACTAAAGGGAAGTCAATGCAAAGCACATGCATCTATTTTTATAAAATATCATTTTTGTAAGCTAATCCTAAAAATTAAGAACATGCTTATATGAAACTTATAGTAATTAAAATAGAAATTGTGTTTTCAATAGCAACAAAATGTATCAATATACTTAATAAGTGGTTTGTGGAAAATAAGCAAACAGATAAAAATAAGCATATTAACCTTAAGACTTGAGTTATGGAAGAGAACGTTTGAATTGATAGAAAGTCACACCGTGGAAATAGATAGGATGACTCCATAATGTCAATTATTCCTAAATCATCCCATGAATCAAATGTGATGTCAATTAAAGTAATAATTTAGAGAGTGGGTGATGCTGACTGACCAATCCTACTTTTAAATAGCATTTTAATATGCACATTTTCTAGAAATTACCATAGGTAATAATAACTAAGTATATTCATGAAAGGAATAAAAATAATATAACCATGTAGAAGGGAAAAACATTCAGATATTGCCTTCAATTTTAATTAATGAAAGGAGCATCATATACAGACCCCGGTGGCTATCACAATATCCTCCCATCTCTACTGAGAAATGTGTTATATCTAAACCAAGCCAATGTCTTGTGGTGATAAATCACAGGCATATGTCAGTTTTCTGATTACTAAAATTCAGTAGAACACTAAGGAAATCAAAAGTTGAGAATCATAACTCATTATGCTCCTAGAATTTGGAGAAATTAACATACAGACAAACTCTGATGGCTGCAAAATTCTTTCGAGTCACTTAAAAGTTAGGTTTTGAATGCATCCAACTCAGCTGAGCTGGGATTTCCCTGAAGGATTCCTTTAATCTTCATATGGGTAGTGTGTCAGAAGTAATGCCATACTGAAAAGGGCTGACCTCGTTTTTCTGCTAACTTGGCATCAAAGGGAATGTGCTCACTGAAATACACAGTGACATGACCCTGGGAGGCACTTATATTGTCTCATTTTCCAGCCACAGCACAGAAGAGCATACTGGATTTCAGTGATGTGTTAGTTTGTCTTGAAATTCAACATTTTGGAGACTCAAGATTTGCACAATATATCATATTTCCCCATGTATAAGACGCACCCTATTTCGAAAAATGTGGGGTCTAAAAACTGGGTGAGTCTTCTACAGTGGTTGTCGATTTTTTTTTAGTTGCATTTCCCACTTTTTTCATGCTTGTTTTTGCACTCATACAACCACTGTATAAGATACCATCCAGTTTTTAGACCCCAAATTTTTCGAAAAAGGGTACGTCTTATACATGGTGAGTCAAAGAGTGATGAGTTGTCACTAATAAAGAAATTATGTTCTAGGAGAAATTGGTAGAGAACAAAAGTGCCCAGGCACTTATATGACTATGTATTCCTACTCTGTGAGTAAATAACTTGACTGAACTACAATAAGAATTCCCTCCCCATTTCTTGGTGATTGTGTGTGTGTGTGCATGTATATACACACATAATACAAACACATATATACTGCCTAGAGTGGAATGAACTAAATAGGCAGTTTCTCCTAAAGTTTTTGCCTTAATGAGATGACTATTTATAAAATCCAAACAATCCATTCTTTCACACCCCTGTCCCTAGCTTTTGAGAAGAAAGATTTTTACTGTCAAGTTATAAAAAGATACAGGAAGCTCATTTTCCCACTTAATGGCTGTATGATCCTTGATATCAGGGGCCAACTAGATAAGGAGATAGTGCATATGCCAGCAAAGAAATTGGCAGCAAGGAAATCCCATTATTTTCTTGTATTCAAATATAAGCATGTACATATATTAAGTTTGAAGTTGCATATTTTAATATTGTATGCTTATTCTGAAATTACAATTTGACTGCTATGTTTAATTTTATTATTTTTTTACTTTTATTTCTTTACTGAGTAGCAAAGGCTAAGATGAAAAATATTAAATCATTTTTCTCCAGGAATCTCAGAGAAATTTCTGCAAGCATTGAATGAACATAAATGGCATGATAGAACAGAAATAGTTCTTTGGCTGTCAGCAGATATTTAAATAACATGATGCCATCTAGTTATAATGGATTCCTTTAGAATTGATGATACTTAGAGAACAAAAGGAATCAGCCCAGAGTCACTTACTGCAAAGTACTATAGAGGATAATAGTTGACATGAAAATGACTCTTCAAGACTTTCAGCATAATAAACCCCTGGGTGAAAACTCTCAGAGTGACTCCCAGAAATATAAAGCCAACTGCTTTTCCATAAAGCTACATTTATGATCACCTGGAGAGACTAAAGTACCAAATGTAAAATTCCTACTGTGACTCCCCTTAATATTAAAAACCAGAGAAATGCAAAAAGAGACAGAAGAGTGAAGGCCATATTTGAATACTTGGTATTTATTTTTTAAATCAACCTTGTAATATATGTTGTTTTTTAGTAATTAATTTGATAGTTCAATAATCTCTATTACTAAATAAACAGTAAATGTTTATTGAGCACATTTCATTTGCTGCAAGTCCCTATGCAAGTTACAGGCATTACAAACATAAATATGATATGCTTTTCTGTTTCCAATAGTCCTCAATTAATGGAATGCATGACTATTTAGATTAATGAATAAATGTGATGTAATGGCAGATATAGATGAGAAGTGATTTGTGAAATCACAGAAAAAACAACTTAGTATAGCTAGAATGACTTAAGATGTCACAGAGAAGGAAGCATTTAATTTGGGTCTTGAATAAAAGAATAATACTACTTGCTCTACAGACCTAGTAATAATATACTCAGGCTCAAAATAAAAAAGGAATACCTTATTATTTCAGCGTAACTGGCTCAATATCATAAGTAGGAATTAGAAACTACTTTGGAATAAACATAAAACTAAAAACACTCTGCAAAACAGTATGTCGGAAAATATTGCTTCACTCCTAATATTAATATTTAAAATTATTAGCACCTATAGCAATGTCTTGTACAATGCAATATTCAAGATATTTGAACAGAATACATTCTTACCAAATCAAATTGAATTTACTTGGTTGCTCTCAATGCATTTTTAATAGACTATTTTTAAGAGCAGTTTTAGGTTCAAAACAAAATTTTGTTGAAGGTACAGAAATTTTCCATATAGCCCTGCCCACACACATTCATAGCTTTCTTATTATTAACATCACTTGTCAGAATGTTTTTATTTTGTTCTTATTTTATAATTTTTTAACAGGGATTAACCAACATTGACATATCAAAATCACCCAGAGTCCATGATTTACCTTAGGGTCCACTCTTGGTATTGTACAGTCTATGGCTTTGGACAAATGTATAATGACATGTACTCGCCATTATAGCATCACAGAGAGTAATTTTACTGCCCTAAAAATTCTCCCTGCTTCACTAACTGATCCCTCCCTCCTTCCTAACCCCTGGCAACAACTGGTTTTCTTTCTTTCTTTTTTTTTTTTTTTACTATCTCCATAGTTTCCCTTTTCCAGCATAACATATAGTTAAAATCATATAGAATGTAGCCATTTCAAATTGGCTTTTTTTTTTAACTTGGTAATATGCATCTAAGGTTCCTCCATTTCTTTTCTTGGCTTGATAGTTCATTTATTTTTGGTGGTGAGTATTTTTCCATTGTCTGCATGTATCTCAGTTTGCTTATCCATTTACCTATTAAAGGACTTTTTGGTTGTTCCCAAGTTTTGACAATTATGAATAGAACTGCTATACACATCTGTGCACAGGTTTTTGTGTGGACATAAATCTTCAGCTCATTCTGATAAAAACCAAGGAGATAGATTACTTAATCATATGGTAAGAGTATGTTTAACTTTGTAAGAAACTGCCAATCTGTCTTTCAAAATGGGTATGCCATTTCGCATTTTCACCAGCAGTGAGTGAGAGATCCTGTTATTCCACCAGCATTTGGTGTTGTCAGTGTTCTGAAATTGGGCCATTACGATAGGTGTACAGCGGTGTCTCGTTATTTTAATTTACATTTCCCTGATGACATTTTATATGGAGCATATTTTCACCTTATTATTTGCCTGCCATCTGTATATCTTCTTTGGTGAGGTATCTTTTGAGGTCTTTGATCCATTTTTCAGCCGGATTGTTTGTTTTCTTATTGTTGTATTTTGAGTTCTTTGTATGTCTTTTGTAAGTCATGTAAAATGGTCCTTTATCAGCTCTGTGTTTTGCAAATATTTTCCTGAGTCTTTGGCTAGTGTTTTCATTTTTTATTTTAGCTGAGCCATCCTACCGCCTGTTTGCAGCTCAGCGGCAGCTCAGCTTGGGCCAGAAATCTAACCAGTGACCCTGTTGCTCAGAGCTCAAACTCTTGAGCGAGCTCTTAACCAACTGAGCCACTCGGCTGGCCTCCTTTATTTATTTATTTTATACATATATATATATATATATATATATATATATATTAGTGTTTTCATTTTTTGATGGTGTCTATCACAGAGCAGAAATTTTTAATTTTAATGAAGTCCGATTTATTCAGACTTTCTTTCTTGGATTGTGCCTTGGATACTGTGTTTCTAAATTTATTTTCATCTACATTTAAATATAAATAATTTGAAATCTCTATTCCTGACATTCTTTTAGAAGACAGATGTGGTAGGTAAAATAATACCCTGTCTCAAGGTACCCAAATTCTGATCCTTGGAACCTATAAATATATTACTTTTCATGACAAATAGGGTTTTGTATATTTCATTCAGTTAAGGATCATGATAAAGGGAATTATTCTGGATTATGAAGCTCCTCCAGTGTAACCACCAGGTAGGGAAACAGGAAAGCCAGTGTCAGAATTGAGCCATGTGAGGACAGCTTGACTGGCCATTGTTGTCCGGGAGGAGGGAGGGATCACAGACCAAGGCATTCAGGTGGCTTCTAGAATCTGGAAAAGACAAGGGGACAGATTCTTCCCCTTGAGCATCCTGAGGAATATAGCAGTGCCATCATTTTGTTTTTAGTCCATTGAAATCCATTTTGAATTTGTGAAACCCAGAACTGGAAGAGACTATGTTGGTATTGTTTTAAACCACTAATTATGTGGAAATTTGTTAGAGCAGCAATAGGAAACGAATACTATAAATTATGCTGAGAACTCTGTATAATTTCAAGATCTTTTTTTTAAAGATTTTTATTGGGGAATTGGGGGAAGGAGAACAGACAAGTTGCTGTCCTTTTTGTTCTTCAGTCTAGTTGTGGAGGACATTGCTTCACTGGCCCAAGTTGGCACCATCATTGCGCTCTTCCCAGGCGAGGCAGATCAGTCGCCGGCCTCTGGACGGCCGCTCTCTGAGGCTGCTGGCCGCTCACACTGGATGCTGGCTACATGGTAGCCCATGGCAACCCACTGCAGCAGGGGCTGCAGCCTACGCCGTCACCAGCGACTCCTGGCAGCCCAGCTCCAGGTTGAGCTGTTGTTCAGCATCTTAGCTGTAGAGGGCAGTGTCACTGGCCCTCATATGTGAGATCTGAACCAGGGCCCTCTGGCATCCCAAGCCAGATCTTAACCAACGCGCCACTCAGCCAGCCCTAATTTCAAGATCTTAATATCAGTTTATTTTTATTTTTATTTGCCAGTTTTAATTTTTATTTATTTATTTTAACCAAGAAGAGAGGATAAAGAGAATACCAAAAATTCTGAAAAAGAACTCCAAATTGAATAAAAGGCTTCCTACTACTTAGCACAAATGAGTTAATCTTAGGAAGATATGCCTGTTTGTCTGTCTATCTATCTATCTATCTATCATGTATCTGTGGAGAAAGACACAAAGAGAGAAGGACTAAGAGAGACAGAAACACAAACAGAGACAGAGAAAGGGGGTACTCTAAAATCCCCTGGAATGCATAACTCAAGCATGATGTGAGTACTGAGTATACAGCTTTAAGACCCAATTTATTTAATTATTTAAAAACAATTTTAGTGATTAAATAACAATAAACTTTTTTAATGTTACATTCCTTTCTTCTCCAGCGGAGTTTTAGGACTTGGGTGTATTTTTAGTTAAATTGTAAACTTGAACTGATATATCTGGACAGTACTAATTCACATCTGCACCATTTGCCATTCCATTCCCAGCAACAAAAATCATACCTAAGACAAATTTCAAAAATCAAGAATGGTTGAACTTGTAATGGATCCGAATGGAGATGTATAGAGTGGTTCTGAGGAGTCAGAATGGCCTCAGAGCCCATGTCTTTTATTGTAGTATAAAAATAGCAATATAAAGTATGTGTCAGTTAAAAACATTAAGCCCCAGTAGAATGATACACTGAGTCACAGAGGGAACAATATTCACAAAGAATGTATCATGGGGTACAGATTTGTGTCTTCCAAAATACTGGTTGCTAAAAACTTTAAAAATCATGCAACATTTTATCATGTTCTATGTTTATGCTTCTCAATCATAGTTTAAAAGACCTATCCATTAAATGCAGTGAGTATGGGTTAAGTGAGGAGCACCTCCCAGTTGGATCAGGTGTGCCTTAATGATCCAGTTTCTGAGCCAGTGGAAGTGAGGGTCATGAATGTGGCAATGATAACTTAATAAGACAAATGGCAATTGATTTTTTAAAAGTCTAGGCAAATAGCAACCTATCCCTTCTGCAATAGTATAGTAACCATATTTGTATTATTTAGGGAAAAGAATTGCACCTAAAATTGTGTGAATTTTATTGTATTCAATACCTAAATGTCATATAATTCAATGGCACAAGGAAATAGAATGCCTCTTCTGTATGTTAAATTTTATGACCATTAGCAATTCATCTCTCTTCAGTCTTGACATCATTTCGAGTAGTAAGATTCCACTTCACTTCATTGACTTTGGGCTTGTTATGTGCCTTGCCAGTGCAAATGAAACATAAGTAAACATAATGTAAGCCATTTTTGAGCAGAAACTTTAATTATGTAGTTTGTCCATCTTTCCTTTGGGATTTTGCTATTTGCCAGGGGAAAAAAATCATTCCCCAAATATTGAATGCTCTTTCGGTTAAGAACCCAGAATTAGAAGGCAGATGTTGCCCAGCAGAGTCCTGCTGAGGCCAGCTGAACTCAATTTAGCATAACAAAGACCTAGGCAACCTGTAACTTTCATGTAATATGATGAACTAAGTGTTTGTTATATTTAGTTACTGAGATTTGAGGGTTTTGTAGCCTGAAATATCAGATTTGTATATACATATGCCTTATTAATATCTCCTCTGGATGTCATCTCAAACTGATATGAACAGAAGTTAATTCTTTTTCACACCAGTAATTCTTGCTTGCTGGTTTCCATTCCAGAAAACAGCACCAATATACTACAAGTTTGCTCAAGCCACAAATCTAGAGATTATCCTGAATTCTGTTTGGTTCTCTACCCCTTTAACAAATTCAGACAAACCAATAAAAAGTGGAAGTTAACATCCCTTACTTACTCAAAATAGGCTAATGACTTACAATTATACCTTCAAGGAAACCCTCTTACATTGGCCTGTGTCATTGCCATGTGTGTTACTACTTTTTGACTCACTATGCTCTCGCCCAGGGGTCTGCAAACTTTTGAGATGGAAGAGCCAATCCTGTCCCTCATGACAATTTAAAAACTTGAGAGCCCTAAATATGTTTTTACAAATAAGAAAAATTTAAAAATCCTTTAAAAATTTTATAAATGAAACTATGGTAGTTTACTTTCATTTTAAATTTTACTTCAGAGACACACGTACGTACCCAAAGAGCCGCATGTGGCTCGCAGGCCGCAATTTGCCGACCCCTGCTCTAGCCTTCTGCCCTTCTCCTGTTTTCTTGGCTTCTTAAAGATCATTCCTGTTTCCTACTCATTGTGCTAGATGTTCTTTTTCCTTAGATCACTCCTAATCCAGATATCTCATGACAACCTCCTGGTCATTCAGACACTTATAAACCCTTCAAATATGGCAGCTTCTGTATCCCAATCCTAACTACTCACTCAGTTAATCACTCTCACATGGTTCTTTTATTCTATTCCATCATTTTCATACTCACTTATTTATCTCTTACTAACTTTCTCCACTCATTTGAATATTATCTCTATGACAGACCGTATCAGATTTGTTCAAAATTGAATATCTCACACTGAGGATAGTGCTTGGGACATAGTAGACATGCATTATATATGTGATGGATTAGTGAAATCAGTGCAATCATATTATAATAAAATTACACAAAAATACCTGCAGAAACAATGATTAATTTTTTTCGGTATCTGTAAAGAAAAAGTTAGTTTTCCTTTTATTGTTTTCACAAATATAATAAAAATGGTATAGTCTTGGAAATAATATTCTATTTTTGTAGCTTACACTTTTGTATTATGATGACAATGATCAGTATTACTTTTAATCTTACGTATTCCATAAAAATACACTATTGTTAAAGATTCCCCATCTGAGAAATGTTCAATCTTCAACAAAAACATAAGAGAAATATAGTACCTATATTGTGTAGCTCATTACCCGAGTTCTTATTTTTTCAAACACACTATGGTAAGTTTAAGAGCATTCACCTTAATAAATGTATATATTTGATAATAAAAGCACAAACATATATAAAAAGTAAACTTGCTAAAAGTCATTACCTATCTATGGACTGGTTCTATAACTATAAATTTTTATATTATCTGATAAATATAGAACTATTTATCAAGAACTAAATAAGTTGAACATATTTAAAACAATAATCATCACTTACCTAATTCAATTTCACATTTTCTATTATGGGAATTCTGTAGGAATAAGTCTCTGGGAACATTGTTCCTAGCTATGAAATATGAGGCAAAGTGTATAGCTCCACAAATATACTTAATCTGAAGTTTTGTTCTATTTAAGCAAATGACTTACCTTAGCAAAAGCAAAGAAATGAGTACTTTATCAAGTGAATAATTGTTTTTCATATTCTAACAATTAGTTAATTTAGGTTTTCAACCATAGACTTATTTATATTTTACATCATATAATAGTAAAAAATATAACTATTTTTAAACTAGTAATTGAATTCAATGTGTGAACTAAAACATCTTCAATAAATTAAAATGTGGGATCATTTTATGAATTTAAACTAAACAACTAAACAATCATTTTAAATATACAAAACATCATATATATATATATATATGATATATATATATATATATATATATATATATATCATATATATATATATATATATCCCTTTTCAGCATAATTGCGAACCACTTATCTGTACATTCTAATATAAAAATGAGAATGTAATGGTTTTGTTTCCTTAACATTGTTTTCAAAGTTTGCTTTCTTGGAGATAGTCTCTTACCAAGAAAATTGACTGAAATTGCCCATCCATCACCCTGTAAATTAACATTACTGGATTCTTTGTTATTAACTAGACCAGAGTAAAAGGACACATTTACACATAAGGACAACAGTGGCATTGCTTCTCAGCCTTTGGGCTAAGATCAAGTGTAGGAAAGTAATGGCGATTTCAATAAATTAAGGCTATTGATGACAGCTGTGGACATTTAGAATGATACTCCTACTTACCTCGACTTTATATAAAATTTTTTTGAAAATAATTAATTATGCCTTGAGTTTCAAAATTTGAAAGAAGGAAGATATTCTAAAATACTTTACCTAGTTCTCTACTTATTTTAAGAAGAGGGGGGAAATCCTGAGATTGATTAATTGGTTAAATTTTTAATTTCTTTGGCTCCAAGAATACATTTTTCATTTAACTCTAAGAACGTTTGCTTGAATACTAAATAATATAAATGTATTTTCTAACTGACGTTTGAATGGTATAAATCTTATATGTTTATAATCCTATAACTTACAGATCTTTAAGATGACATTTAAGAATGATATCTAAATAACTTTTGATATATTGCTGATTTTTCTGATCGGTGATAACTAGTTTGTACATTTTATTGTTATTATGAATTTGGAAAAATTATGAAAGCTACTTAGTCTCTCAACTAACCTATTTACTAAAGCCAATGTACTTGTTTAATCACTGTCTAATATTGTCACAAATGTAACCAGAAATTACCCATGTATCATACACAGAGAAAAAGTTGCTAAGTGTTAGATCATCAGCTGACCCAGAAAAGATCCTCTAAATTAAATGAGCTTCTAAATTAATATTAATTGTCAATAAGAATGTGGTAGACTGAAATATGGAAAATACATGACCATACCCTAACCCCTGAATCCTGTGACTATGTTATGAGGCAAAAAAGGCCTTGCAAGTGGATTGACTTAAGGACTTGATATGGGGAAATTCTCCTGGATTTTTGATGTTAGCCTAAGTAACTAAAAGGGTGCTTATGAAAGGGAAGGAGCAGAGTCAGAGTGAGAGAATGTCACAGTGGAAGCAGAGAGAAAAAGCAATGTGCTACCAGATGCAAAGGGATAGAAGAGAAAAGGCAACAGAAGTAGATTTGTCAGAGTAATGTGTGGCCACAAGTTGAGGATTCGGCCAATTTTTAGAAGCTGGAGAAAGCAAAAGAATAGATCTTAGAGCTTCCAGAAGGAACACAGGCCGTAGGATAGATTAATTTTACCTCAGTGAAACTCTTTTTGGGCTTCTAAAGTTCCGTGGTAAGAATTTTTGCTGTTTTTAAGCTACCAAATATGTGTAAATATTTTATAGCAGCAATAGGAACTTAAAACAGGGCATAAAATATTTTCTTTGCTAAAATGCCTCTTATTATTTTGCTTCAACTATAAATTATACAGTATAATTATAAAGTAAATAAAAATGAATCCTCTAGTTATTTTCACAAACAACATATTGGGTTGTCGGAAAAGTCATGGTGTATTTGGTCTATGTTTTCCAAACATCATTTATTTACATAAAAACCAAAAATCAATCAGTGATATATTGCCCATTTTGTTCGATAAACTTTTGCCATCTTTCAGTGAGCTTCATAATTCCTTGTTCATAGAAGGACTTGTATTTGAAAAAAACTGAACAAGGTGTTGATTTACAGCCTCATATGAATTGTACATTATACCATGCAAGGAGTTTTGAAAGAGTGAAACAAGTGGAAATCTGACAGCGCAAATTCAGGAGAGTATGGTGGGTGTGGCAACACATCCCATCCAAGCTCCAATAATTTTTGATGGGTGATCAAACTTCTGTGTGGTCTCGCATTGTTGCAATGAAACACAACTCCTTTACAATTGACAAGTTCTGGACATTTCTGGATGATGGATTCATTCAAACTGTTCAATTACCGACAGTACACCTTTAAAATCCCACCACACTGAGATCATAACCTTCCTCTGATGAATGTCTGCTTTCAATGTTGTTTGAGGTGAATCATCACATTGGGACCCACACTGTTTGCGCACCACATTGTTGTAAACAATACACTTCTCCTCACCAGTTATCAGTCAAAAAATGATTGTTTTTCTCACGTTTAATGAGCATATTGCAGATGTTTATACGTGCTGTCAAATGAACTTTATTGAGTTCCATGTGGAACCCAAATATCTTGCTTGCTTACATATCCCAGCTTCTTCAGGTGGTCGTCAATGCTTGAATGATGGATGTTCAGTGTTTCTGCAATCTCTCGTGTCATATAACATGGGTTTGACTTGATCAATGCCTTTATTTTGTCTTCATCAACCTCAGTGGGTCTCCCTGACTGAGGAGCATCGTTGAGATCAAAATCACCAGCACGGAATTTCCTGAACCATCGTTGACACTGATGTTCTTGTAGAGCATTATCACTGCAAACTTTATGTGACTTTTCACAAGCTTGATGCGCATTCTTCCCTTTATGGAAGTAAAACAGTAAAATATGGCAAAAATGCACAGTTTGGTCTTCCATCTGCAACTTGTAAAATCTCTAAAACTCAATCAAATCACTCAATTTTTTTTTAGTATGAAGCTAGAACTGTCAGCAGTCAAAAGACATAGCAATAACATAGATACTAATGACACTAGTACTTCCACAAATGAATTAGTGCCATCTGTCGCAATTGTGCGTCATGACTTTTCCAACAACCCAATAGAAGTACAATTATTCTAGAAATTTGACTAATGTTTTAATTTTCCAGTGGGCATTCCATGTTAATTGCATGCACTTTCTTGAGACTATTTTAAAGAAAATTTTTGCAGGACTCTTAACTGATTTAAGAATTTGAAATCTGAACATCTAGTCATCCTCTTTATATTTAACTGCAGGCATTTAAAGCATTTTATTTGTAAAATTTTAGAACTTGGATTCATTCCAATGTATTATCACCATAGATAATATGTAAAAATAAAAATCTATGGCACTAACTAGTTTTCACAGAAACAATCACTGTCCATATTTTGCACAATATTTGGAGTATAAAATTTGAATATTTCTACATATAATATTTTGGACATTACTATTATCACTAAATAATAATTATTAAGCATACTTCATCACATATTTTAAATAAAACTGTTAATAAATGCATAGTAATCCAAACATTGCATGTGTCATAATTTATTTAAGCAATTCACTGTAGGTGAATACTTAATATTTATTTTTCTATTAGAAATAACACCATAATAGCATAACTATATATGATAATACCCATGTTTTGATGATAATTTTAAATAATTCCTGGAAGTGGAATTACTGAATTGAGTTGTATACAAAATTGTAAATTATGGAATGTACCTAGCAAATTTTGTTCAAGCATTAAAATTAACTATATTATTCTCAAGAATGCACTAGAATGTTTTTTAACACAACCTTTGCAACATTTAGCATAATAAATTATTTTTTAAACTCATGGGGAAAATAGCATCAATTGGTTTTAATCTGTATCTATTGAGTTAATGATCTGAAAAATTTTGAAATTGATTTTTGGCTGTTTATAATTCCTTTCTTCCCATTTTAGAAAATACATACCTAAGTTTACCTCTACTTATTTGCTTGCTAATATTTATATTAAACTTAATCCATCTGATGTTTATTTTTAAATTATTTGATTGAATAGGTGTCCAAATTACTTTAAAAATAAATGTTAAGCCAATTTTTCAGCATACCGCCATGGTTCTATAATCTCTTTTTTTGATCTTTCTCTCTATTCTTTATTGGTACCACACTGGTTTAGAAATTCCAATTTTATTATGAATTTTGATATGTCTAACATAAATGCTCTGATCTCAATATTAATTTAATGATTTAAAATAATTTCTTAACTATGCTCACCCATTTGTGAAATAATAAATGTTCCAAAATTGGGTATTAAAGCTCAAAAATAGTTTGTCCTATTTTCTGAGTAAAGAAAACATTAACCCCTGTATATCTGACAAGCTCCCTTCAGGTAGCAGGCATGATGGCCGTAAATAGTCCAAGAATTGTGTTTATCCAACCCATTTGGTTTTCAGCTTTTCCAAAACACTGGCAGAATTTTCTGGTGGCTGTAAACAGCCAAGTTTGGATGATGTATTCCACTTCCTTCCCACTCTGTGAGTGTGTATGGATTTTTTAAGGCTGTGTTTCCTGAGCATAAAAGTAATCCTAACTGGTACTTCATCAAGGACACAGAATTTCAGAATATGGTCTGTTTTCACTGTTCAATTTAGAGAAAAATATTATTTTTGTATTTTGTATTTCCTTATATCTAAGATACCACCCATTTAAAGACATATTACATACTGTATATATTATTCTACAACTTTTCTACTCTCCGCGCTTGTGTAATTTATAAATGCTTACATCAATAACTTTGTTATCTATTTCACACCTGTGTGATTTTACCTCAGAATGTTTATTGATTCAACATCTTAAGGCTATTTTGAATGTTTTTAATATTTGATCATAATATGTGATGCTGCAGTAGCTTTTCATGTTGGGAAGCTGACACCATTTCTCTAGAGTACAGAGGTAGGGGCCACACTGCTAACAGTGTGTGCACAGCTTCAGTTTTACTAGATACAGGAGAACTCCACCACAAATTGCTTTCCTCATTTATATTCCCACCAGCAATATATTTGACTTCCCATTGTTCCAATGTCATGCAAGGCTTGATCCATATGCACTAGAACTTGGGAGAAATTTATCAATGTCACATAGCAAGGCGGATTTATTTTGAAAGAAAAAAAATGTATATAAAACCATGGCTAGCAAGAGAGTATGAGGATTAGACCTTTATCCATTCTTCCTACAGAGAAGCATCCCAAGGTTAAGGCTAGGACGATTTATGGGACACACAATGTGAGTTTATGTTCAAGTGCAGGAACGTTGTGGATTTATTTCAATCGATTTAATAGACTGAATGTGTGAGCAGTGAGGGTCACAAAGATTATGTGGGTGCAAGGAAGTCTAGATTCAGTAAATGTTGTCTTTGAATATCAGTTTCCAATAACCTTGAGACCTTGAGGTCTGTACACTGAATAAATCGCTGAAATTATAGCACAAAGAGAAAATGATTTTAGTAGAAAGACTAAAGGTTATCACTATATACTTAATGAAGCAAAGAAAAATGAAACCCTTTTATAATTTTTGGTATTACCTATTTATAATATAGCTTATACTTCCTTAGTGAAAATTGTGATTTCACATGTTTTTGATGAAAACCTTTTTAAAAAATATTGTATATGTTATTGTAAACTTTGTATAGGAATTTTCAGTTATATAACAAGTTAATTTCATGTATTTATCACACTTGTTTAATATTTACCATGCTCCAGTCATTATCCTAAATGCTAAATTTATCATTATAAATACAGTTTTATTTTCCTTCAAGAAGCTTACAATCTAGTAATGAAGACAATGTGTGTGTGTGTGTGTGTGTGTGTGTGTGTGTGTGTGTGAAGGCAAAAACAAAGTACGAGTTTGAATGAGGTAGACATGCAGTTTGGGTGGATTATTGTGTTGTGATTTCTTAAAAGATGACTTGAAAGGAAGTTGGAAAGAGCACTGAATCAGATTATGAAGGGTTTGTACATAATATGAAGAATTTGATGTTTAGCTTCCGTGGGAAATCATTAATGGGAAAAAAATTTTAAATTTTTGAAAGGAAGTAAGTAAGCAAATTTATGCTTTTAGAGAAGTTATGATGGGCACATTATTGAGAAGTCACAGGTGAAAAAATAAAACTGTCCCTTTATTTATTTAATTAATTTTGGTTGTTCTCCTATCATGTGCCAGATAATGTAACTAATCATTTGAAAATGATCAAAGAACCAAATAAAGGAAAATCTCTGCCCTTATGGATCCTAATGTCTATTAGGTAAATCAACAACTAACATAATGATTAATTTGATTATGCAATATGTTAGGAGACATGTTACATGGAAAAGAGAAAAAGAAACCATGTAAAGGGGATCCAGGAGTGCTGGGTAGGATAGTGTAGGGATTGTTGAGACAGTGATGATGAAAAAGTGACTTAAAGGATGTGAGGTACTTAGCCATGGATATGAGGTTTGACAATTAAGGTCACGAACTTGTTGCAACGATGTTGCTAACCTTTTTGAGTATCAGAGGTTTTATTCATCACAAATTTGTACCAAGTGGACAAACAGTTAACAAATTTTACTATTTGGAAGTGGTGAATAGGCTGAATGAAAAAGTTAGACGACCTGAACTTTTCGCCAACAATTCATGGCTCTTCATCATGACAATGCACCACTCACACGGCACTGTCTGCGAGGGAGTGTTTATCCAGTAAACAAATAATTGTATTGGAACACCCTCCCTACTCAAGTGGTCTGGCCAATGATGTCTTTCTTTACCTGAAGATAAAGGAAATATTGAAAGGAAGACACTCGTTTTGAAGACATTCAGGATGTCAAGGGTAATACAATGGCAGCTCTGATGGCCATACCAAAAAAAGGAGTTCCAGGGGCTGGCCGAGTGGCTCAGTTGGTTAAGAGCTCACTCCAGAGTGCGAGCTCTGAGCAACAGGGTCGCCGGTTTGATTCCTGGCCCAAGCTGAGCTGCCACTGAGCTGCCAACAGGTGGCAGGATGGCTCAGCTAAAAACGAACAAACAAACAAACAAGCCAACAAAGAGTTCCAAAATTGCTTTGAAAGGTGGACTAGGCACTGGCATCGGTGCAGAACTTCCCAAATGGAGTACTTTGAAGATGACCATAGTGATATTCAGCAATGAGGTATGTAACATTTTTTCTAGGATGAATTCATTAACTTAATTGTCCTACCTCATATATCTTCATGCAGAGCTAATCACTTAGCAAGGACTTGTAAGAGAAGAAAATATACAATGAGGGTAATAAAACATAAGCTTCAGGACCCCACATATAAACAGGTCCCTTTAAATTCCCAATAGCTAGTCTTTCATTTAAAACTTTGTATTCTTTGTCTTAAAAAGAACCTGCATTGTTTAAGCTTTAGAACTCACCTCTGAATTGACCCATGGAGTTACTGTTGAAGTCTTCTTAATGGGTTTGTGGAACAGAAAGGAGACTACTAATGTGGCCAGTATAATTCACTAAAAGACAATTGAAAACTAAAAATGCTCCACATATGAAGACGTTAGAGGGTAGAAATACAAGTTATAAAATATCAAAATGATTTTTTGAGAATTTCAATAATGTTTTTTTCAATAATTTGCCATTTGAGAAATAAAATATTCTATAATAAATAAAGAAAATGTCAATTATGATATTATAAATTTTATCTCACAATTATCTTTAGTAAATAAGTGATGCTTTAATGATGTAATATTAATGCTTGTTTAAATAGTTTTATAAAACTATTAGAGGGGCATTCTGTACTATATATTAACTATTTTTGTAAGATGCAGGCATGTCAGTTAGCTGACAAATCATTCATTTTACAAAGTTCAATAAAATTATGATAGAATTTCTCTTTAAAATTTCTTTTAAAAATTTTAAAATTAGGCAAATTAGGACAAAGTACTGATAATTTTTAGAAATGAAAATGATGCAGATTGTGCTACTCTGTATATTGAAATAATTGATCACTTTACTTCAGTTATTTATTGCAGCAATAGATTTGGTATAATCAAAATATTTAAGGAGAGATAAGACATAGAATAATTTTTATTTATTTGCAAATTCATTCAAATCAAATTTTTAGAACAGCAGACAAGTGTCAGCCACTGTGTTAAACAGCTCAGGGCTTCAATTTGAATTTTTGAATTGTAAGGCTAATAAGTTATGAATTTTACAGTGATAAACACATGATGTATATAAGTGCCAGTTTAGCACTATACATTACAGATTTAAGATTTTTCTATGTCATTCAGAAGTTTCCCAAAATTTCCAATTTCTTTGAAATAGTCAAAATCTGTTTTTTTTTCCCCAAAGTGAAGTGAATCCTAATAGTATCATATGAATAATTGCCAGAGTAAAAATAGAAAAGAAACCAGTAATTTTAGACAGAATTGTTAATAAATAACATGACAGGAGTTATTAAATGTCAAACTAAGACTATAAATAAAATCAACTTAGACGAGAAAGTCAATTTAAAGAATGAGGATCCTCAGAGAAACTATCTTTAAGACATCTAAATTCAGGACAGCTTCAAGGATTATTGTAGCTGTCTTCATTTCACTGAGAAAGCAGGGACTCAAATTTCTTCCATCCCAATTCTTCACCTGCACTCCTACATTCAAGCATTTGCAAGAAAACCTTTGGTAAATTATATGCAATATGCCAGTATGACAAAGTTCTGCCCAGGCATTCCTGCCCAGGTGATTACTTTATAATGTTTTCACTCTATCCACCATTAACCCCCTGACTAATGATATTATTAGTTCATCTGGAAAACCTTTGATAATTAACCACTGTGCCTGCGTTGCAGTTTTTGTAAATTCCATCTAAATCACACAACTTGTTTCTGTTATACTTTGTAAAGTCTGCAAACATTGTGACCTATCGATTTATTCCACATATATGTACAAAGCATATCTGTATCAAGGGCACTATGAAAGATTCTGGGGCAATCAGCAGATATTTGGAAAGCGAATAAAATGTTTAACCCTTATAATGTGAAAACAAAAATGAATTTTTTTCCTTATAAGTTCCTGTTCTTTAAAAACAGTTGATTTCCATAACCAGGCACCTGAATCTTAGATTTTGTTATTTCACAAATCACAAATTACTATATATACATTACTATATATATTATGTATACAGTAGTTTATGTATACAGTGATTTATGCTTCAATTATTGGGCTCAGCATTTTTTATGAGAACATCTAAATTTGTTTTTAGGTGCAGTTACTAATCATTTAATGATATTGATTTGTAATAATAACAAGAAAGACTAGTAGTTAAATTTGCACACCAAAGGTAGAATAAATAAACCTGTGCCAATAATTATTAAAATACCAAAAGATACAATATAATTTAATAAAAAAAATAAAAATCTGTAATGGTTAAATAACTAAAGTAAAACAACCTGATATATACTTGATTTAGACATTAGTTAGAAACTCAATTCATTTTTTAAAATGTGATACAAAAACATAAAAATACTAATTGATATTATGTATATCACATTTTCAATGCACATTTAAGTTGGATACATGATACAAAAATTCATACACCATTCATTTTAGAAGTGATACATGCGATTTCATGTCCCAAAATTAAACATCCATGCCTATTATATTGCATGTATGAAATAATTTTCATTTATTTAAACAATTTTTTTTGTATTTTATGCATTATTTTGTAGAGTATATTAACTAATAAGATATTCTTTACAAAAAGTGGTTAACTTTTACATGAAAGATCAGATTTCCTTGTCCACAGTAAATAAAATAATGTTGGTATCTTTGAAAGTACAATGACATAGGGCCAGCCAAGTGGCTCAGTTGGTTAAGAACTCACTCAAGAGAGTGAGCCCTGAACAATGGTTCAAGTCCCAGCCTGAGGTATAATTTTCCAGTGTTCAAGTGGGAACATAGAGGGAGGAGAATATTCAGTGTTCATTTCTTTTTTTATTTTAGCAACCTTCTAAACTTATTTTAAAAATATAAACCAGAGTTCCTCAGAATCACATGAATTCTTGGGGACAGACTTAAATTTAGATGCAATATGAGATTCCTTTATGGTTTTCCTTAAGGGTCTCATTTTAAAACCATGAAGTTGACAATTGTGGTGATCATAAGGAAATGCAATAGATAATAATTCATTGCTGTGAAAATGATTTAAATCAAAGTATTTTTCCAGCTAAGAAATACTTAGGAGGGATATAAAGGGGCCTTAATGACAGTTTGAATACTCTTTCTTGTCTAGGACTTCATGTATACATTGAACTCTTATCTAATCATTGATGAAAATGCTTTCTTAAAATATCCCCACTGGAAGATATTGTTCAATACAAATGACAGGGTAATCTCACAACTCTAGAGTCAAGGAGACAGTGAAGCAATTCCTTACCATTCTGAGGTAAAATGATTTTCAAACTATACCATTGAGCATCTATTTCCAGCTCTTTACATGCTGAAGAATTTAGCAGATTAATTTATATTACCTAAAAATTCTATGGGTATTGTCTTGGAAGTGGATTCAGTTAGACACACAAATAATTAAACCTAAAGGAAATAAAACCCCTTATCTACCAACATCTAGTCTTCAACTTTGTGGACATCAAAATGCAATTATGGGGTTAAGTTAAAAAAAAAGAAAATCCCTCTGAGATCAAGGTCCATAGGTTTAGTGCCTTTATTTTCCTCTATGTATTTTGTTGTTTTAATCTTATATGCAAGGCTTTAATCTATTTTGAGTTAAATTTTGTGTATGGTGTAAAGAAACTCATAATTACAGACTATAGTATGGTAGTTACCAAGAGGGGAAGAGAGGAAGGGGAGAATGAAGAGGGTAAAAAGGATCTAATATATGGTGACGGAAAGAGACTAGACTTTGGGTGGTGAGGACAGAATGGAAATACAGGTAATGCATTATAAAATTGTACACCTGAAACACATGATGTTATCAACCAATGTTACAGCAATAAATTTAATAAATAAATAAAATCCAAGGACCTTCTGAGTGTCCCCCTGAATTCAAAGGAAAAAAAAGAAGTAAAAAGAAAAATAAAATTATGGGAGAGGGGTGATCTAGAATTAGTGTCTTTATCAATTATGTAGTGGAACATAATAGTGATGCCAGCTTCTTGGGTATAGCTTACTGATTCAGGGATGTTCAACTCAGTGTTCTGTGTGTGTGTCTTGAGTTACAGTTCCCTAAAATATTACTTCTCTATTATGCAGGAAGTCATTCTTAGAAGTGGTCCAATAATTTGTTCCTTCAGTATTTTCAATAACTTTTTAAGAATTGAAGTCACTTTATTAATTCTCTTTCAAATGAAAGTAGAAAGCATTGTTTTACTAAGAGTGAAACTAGAATCAGAAATCCTCTGTGATGCTCCTTGAATAGATTTATTTATTTTAAGTGAGTGTCACATATTTGTTTGGAGATACAGAATGCAAATTACAAGATTTACAGCTCTGAGAAAACCCATAAAGTTAAAAACATAACTTTTTGTTAAATCTAAGTTGTATGATATTCTATTAACATTCTCTAGAACCAGTGTTTTGGAAAACACTATGAGAAAGGCAACATTAGGCAGTTTAGTTTATGAAAAAAGCACTTAAGGGATGCATGAATATCCAGCACAATAAATCATGTATTCCTTTCATTAAAACTTTTGAAATTTAACTATATTATCACACAGATGAAAGTTATTCAAATATTAAAATACCACCACCTGATTTAAATGAATACTTTCTTTTAGACTCCTCCTATTAAATCTTTATTGGTTTCTATCAAGAAATTGGGATAGAGTTACTATCTGACCTGAGGAAACAATAAGCTTACACAAAATGAAATAAAATATTAATAAATTGAAATTAAAAAAACAACATAAAAATTTAGGTCTTAGATCAGTATCTCCACAACTACACTGAGAAAAACAAATTAAGTCATTATAGGAAAACAAGTTGTCCCATTATGTAGGATATTTAAAAATAGCTTCTTATAGCCAATAGGAGTTCTTCTCAAGGATCAACAATGTATTCAGCTTCCAAATATTACTCTGGAAAACCAAATAATATGTGGTAATGTTTAGGAATATTTTAGAATGTACTTAGTATCACATCAGCTACTTATGGTGCCACAGATACATGCATGCTTACTTCTATAGTGTTATTTTATTAGAAACAATAACATTATAGTTTTATTTACACACATTTTAATACTTCTAAAGAAAAATGCAATATAAGTGAAAAAGTAAACACTTTCAAAACTAAAATTTCATTGCCTTTATGGAACATTTTATTTAATTATCTCCTGAGGTGCATAAAAGATGGCTGCAAATTTTCTAAAAATTCTCATAAAAATATGAGAATCTGTGACGTTACACCTTGAATCTGGGTGGTCATGATGACTACACTGACCAATAGAATATGGCGGAAGTGATGCCATGACAGTTTTCTGTCCCAAGTTTTAGAACTGACAACTTTCACTTCCTCTCTGATTTAATATTTACTCTTGGAATCAAGCTGCCATGCTTTGAGAAAGTATACGCATAAGAGCTATGGAGGGACCTTCATGGAGAAAAACAGAGGGATCTAACCAAGAGACGTGGTGTAGCCCCTACCCCAGAGCCAACACTATCTTGCCAGCCATGTGAGCAGGTCACATTGGAAGTGGATTCTCAGTGGAGCTGATCTAGTTGACATCACGTAGTGTAGATTTGAAAGTTTCCCACTAAACCATACCTAACCTAAAGATCTATGAGTATGTACAATATTGTTGTTTTAAGCCATAATATTTTTAGGGTAAATTGTTACACAGCAGGAGATAACCAGAACATAATTTGGTACCTGGAAGTAGAAAATTGCTGTATCAAAACAAACAAACAAAAGTATTGTTGCTGGATGTGGAATCTGTGTGTTGAAACAGAAAGACTATTAAAAATCGGAAGGGTCTCAAAGCTATTCTTGGTGAAGGTTTGGAAGATGTCGGATAAATAAGAGAGAAACTGAATAAAAGATGATCCATACTGTGTAGTAATGGAAAACATAGTATTGTCTAGTACAACATAGAAAATTTAAAAAGTGTACCTATTAAAATGGTAGAATCTGCAAGGGAGATTTATCATCAGAATATGAAAAGTGCCAGTTGACTTGTTTTAGTTGCATATAATAAAATATGTGAAATAAGAAATAAGATGCATACATAACTCTTAAGTTCTTACACAAGATCTGGATGAAATACAAAAGAGCCATGATTTGCCAGTTTTGAAAATAAAGCTGCATTTATTTCAGTCTCTCCAGTAAATTAAGAAATACCTTCCAAGTAAAGCTCAACTACAGGAAACTACAAGGAAAATATGACTTAAAGTTAAAAGATGTCATAGACATGGCTATCAACTTTACCAATAATTCAGAACAATACAAGGATGTGTTTAATAAGATTCTTAAACCTTTACAGTTTAAAGATGGGGCTTTAAAAAAAATCTTAATATTTTATCATGGAAGACTCACAGAGAGAATGGTAGAGAACAGTCTTTTTGGAAAGCTACTTTATAGAAAAAGAATGATCAATCAGACGAAGAAACCAAGAACCCAAAGGTTCTGAGGACTATAACTTTTGGCAGGAGAAGTGAGACTTTATATACAGTAAAACCTTGGAATGCAAGTAACTTGGTTTGTGAGTGTTCCACAAGACGAGCAAACATTTCTAATACATTTTAACTTTGTAAATGAGCGATGTCTTGCAACATGAGTAGTTTGTTTCCAGAACAAATTATGCTAGCAAACCAAGGTATTACTGTATATATTTTCAATATATATATTCAATATATTGGGTTGTTGGAAAAGTCATGACATATTTTTTCTATGTTTTTTGTTGCAAAAATGCGTCATGACTTTTCCGACAACCCAATATATTCTATGTAATCGATATATATATATATATATATATATATAAAATCTATATCTGTATCTATATATCTATAGCTATAGCTATATCTAAATATAATTTCCTACTCAAGATCAAAGAGAATTAATCATACATGCCTAGCTGGATTTCAGAAAAATCTGTGTACCAGGGCTTCCCACTTTTTTAGATGCTTTTGATTGTCTTCTTTTAAACAGGACTGTATTGTGACATATCTATGGCTGACCTGTGTTGGATATATGGGGTGGCAAGAAAATAGCCATTCTCCTTGATTCATAGTTGATACATCTGAGAAGGACCATACTGCAGTAACCATGTATAAAATAAACCAGGATCTGGTTTATATAACAACATACTGGACCTTGAACCTGAGCCTGATTCTATTAATGGAAAAATCTAAGGATCTTGAGAAGAGGTGAATGTATTTTGTGTATTGTGGAATATAAGTAGTTAGAGGCCAGAGGGCAGGTTTTGGTAGTATAATGACAGCCACAAATTCGCTGACACTCCTGCAGTCGAGAAGAAAGCTACCACTATCTTTCCCCAGGTCTGCTTGGACTCTGTAGCTGCAGTGACCATTAAAATATGGTGAAAATCATGTTTCATTATTTTCCCAGCCCAGACCTTGGGTCTTCTCCTTCCTGTATCTTTGAATATTTGCTCGTAGAACACAACTTCCATGCTTTGTAAAAACCCAAGCACCCCTGTGGACAGAACCATGTGGAGAGAAACTGAGGCCCCTGGTTGTTACACCCTGGATAAGTGCTCACCAACGGCCAATGCTAACTTGTCAGCTAGTTGAGAAATCTATATTGTGGTTCCAGGCCCTACCTTTGAATTATCTATATCAAACCACGATTATATGATATTTCTCAGACTACCTTACACTTAATTGTACTTATATTTTAACATTTCATCTTTGCTAATGTAATTAGTGTTAATAAGAATTAAACATGAAGAATATTTTAATTTGTGACTGCTTTTCAAGTAGTGTGTTTTAAATACTTTTATGCAGAAAATGTTTCACAGAAACATTTACATGTAGATATATTTCTAATTTCTTGCATTATTTTTTTATTTTATTTTGAAGACCTAGATATGCTCACAATGTTTTTAGTATTATTATATGATAATATGTTATCATATAATAATTTGTCTACTGTAGGAAACCAAAGAACTTGAGATCATAAACACATATGAAAATAGATATCTTATATCTTCATATCTTTTAAGGAGATAAAGCACAGCTGAGATATTTTATGTCTTTATATCTTATAAAGAGATAAGTTATGAGATACCTTAAAACCCAATTAGTTTTGGTTTAACAAGATAAATACATTCTAGAGATCTGCTGTGCAAAATTGTGTGTATAGTTAACAATGTTTTATTGTGCACTTAAAAAGTTGTTTAGAGGGTTGTTCTCATGTTGTGTTTCTACCACAGTTTGAAAAGAACTTCAAATTTTATGTACTGCAAGATAGCTTTCTTAACTAATTTAGTCCCATTTCTGAGATTATGTAATACTGATATAGTGGGTTGTCAGAAAAGTCATGACACACGTTTGCAACAAATGGCACTAGTTCATTTTTGGAAGTACTAGAGTTATTCACATCTATGTTATTGCTATGTCATTTAACAGCTGACAGTTCTAGCTTCATTCTAAAAAAATTGAACATTTTTGTTGAGTTCTGGAGATTTTTCAAGTTGAAGATGGAAGACCAAACTGTGCATTTTTACCATATTTTACTGTTTTCCTTCCATAAAACTTATAAAAAGTTGCATAAAGTGTGCAGTGACAATGCTCTACAAGAACGTCATGCCAACAATGGTTCATGAAATTCCGTGCTGGTGATTTTTATCTCAACGACGCTCCTCAGTTAGGGAGGCCCACCGAGGTTGATGACGACAAAATAAAGGCATTGATCAAGTCAAATCCACATTACACAACACAAGAGATTGCAGAAACATTGAAAATCCATCATTCAAGCATTCACAGCCATCTGAAGAAGCTGGGATATGTAAGCAAGCTCGATATTTGGGTTCCACATGAACTCAAAGAAGTTCATTTGACAGTGCGTATAAACATCTGCAATATGCTCATTAAACATGAAGAAAATCACTTTTTTTAAGCAACTGATAACTAGTGAAGAGAAGTGGATTGTTTACAACAATATGGTGCACAAATGGTCTTGGTCCCGACGTGATGATTCGCCTCAAACAACATTGAAAGGAGACATTCATAGGGGAAGGTTATGCTCTCAGTGTGGTGGGATTTTAAAGGTGTCGTGTTTTTCGGGCTCCAACCAAGGAAACAATCAATTGTTGTAGACAATTGGACAGTTTGAATGAATCCATCATCCAGAAACATCCAGAGCTTGATAATTGTAAAAGAGTTGTGCTCCATCGTGACAGTGCGAGACCACACACTATTGGAGCTTGGGTGGGATGTCTTGCCACACCCACCATACTCGCCTGACTTTGCGCCGCAGGACTTGCATCTGTTTCGCTCTCTTCAAAACTCCTTGCGTGGTATAATGTTCAGTTCAGATGAGGCTGTAAATCAGCACCTTGTTCAGTTTTTCACAAATAAAGACAGGTCCTTCTATGAACGAGGAATTATGAAGCTCACTGAAAGATGGCAAAAGGTTATCAAACAAAACGGGGACTATATCATTGATTGATCTTTGTTCTTTATATAAATAAATAACCTTTGAAAAACATAGACAAAAATACATCATGACTTTTCCGATAACCCAATATTACTCAAGTGGTTTAATTGGATATGTTAGAAATTTACTTTTTAAGAAATTTATTTCACATTTCTACATTTTACATTCTTATAAAATGAATGTTAGGAATATAAGAAGTACCCAGTAAGTACTTTTTTTCAAGCTTATTTTTATTGAGATTTTTAACCTTGAAGATAATGACAATATTGTATTTTTATTTCATTTATAAATAAACATAATATATCAATCATGAATTGAACAATACATCTGGAACATTAAAGGGCCATTTAGTTTTCTTTTTTTTCTTCAAAAACTTTAGTCAAGGAAATATATCCAGAGATCCCATGAAAAAGTTCACCAATCTCAGGATGATGAAAATGCTCTGAAATTTATTGTCATGTTTTCACAACTCTATGAATATATTGACAGTCATTTAATTTTCCACTTTAAATGTATCAATAGTATGATATATGAACTACAGCTCAGTAAAACTATTACTTAAAAAAATGCATATACATTTCCCTGGCATGTGGCAGCAGAGGAGATCAGAGACCTGGTAAAATGAGGGGGATTTGACAGACCACCACTGGCTGGTAGCTGGTGTAAGAAAATGAATGCACATGGCCTTTAGGAGCAAAGAATGGATCCTGACTGGCAGCCAACAAGGAAATGGGGATCTGAATTCAACCACCTTAGTCTGACACAACTGAGCACAACTGAGTCAATTACTTGAATGAAATTAAAAGAGGATTTTCCCCCATAGTCTCCAGATAAGACCCCAGCCTGAGGAAAACCTTGATTTTGGACTTGAGACACCCTCATCAGAGAAACCATTTATGATTGCTGTGATTTATAATTTACAGATCTGTTAGATTTATTTTTTAATTCAAAGATGTTATAAGCTGCTTAAATGTGGCAACTTGTTATGCAGCCAAACAATAACTGAACAACAACAAAAAATATTTTGATCCCAGACTATAGTATTATTTGCATAATCATTTAAGTTTAAGAACCAAGATACTAAGGGATATTTATTTTATTGAATTGAACAAATTGGGAAGGAAATTAAAAATACAAGTGAATCACTAAAACACAGTTGTTATCAATGCTTTGTATGTAGCATAAGAGGAATCCATTATAATCTTTTTTTCTTTCTCCTCTGAGTAAAAAATGAAGACTTCAATTTTTAAAGGGTAAAGCCAACATCATTAAGAGAGAATCAAAGGGAAGATGTGATGGGAAAAGTTAGGAATATATATAAGTGGTTTATATCAGTTAAGATGATTTTATTTGAATAAATCATCCAATAAGAATTCTGAGTAAATATAAAACTAAGATTGTTGGATGATATCAAGGGCCTGAATTCAGAAAAACAGGACATTGCTTGGAAGTTAAAAGAGACAACTATTTTATTTGCTTTAGTTAGTTCATGGAAACATTGATAAATTCTTGAAATTAATCCCAAATAGATTATAGAACAAACAATAAAAAGGTGTCATTAGTGTTATAAAAGAGACCTGTGGCCTCTACATTCTGTTAGTTACTAGGTCTTTTATATAAAATATCTAGGATATTATTGTTCTCTGAAAGGGAGATTATGTTTGTCCCAAAAGCCTATTGTGAGGCTGAAAGTCAATATATGTTTTTATAAAATTTTCTAAGTATATAATAGATAAAAGCAATTATTTTAGATATTATACACCATAATAATGATTACAAAATGACTACAAGACTTCAAAGTCAGTAAAATAGTAGAAAATGATGAATTTAAAATACCTGATTAACTAATTTCAAGACTAGGGTAAATATACTGTGTCTGAACACTAAGGTCTTTAGTATACAATACAGAGAAAATAGACTGAACATATAGTTAATATTTGGACTTCCATCTCAGACAAGTTAAAACATAAGTGCTAATTTCAACAGTTATTTCCAAAAACTCAGGTAGGTAGAATGACGTTGATACTCAGGCCATGTTTAGAAACATGCTCCATCGTACTAAAAAGTTGCTTTACTTCAAAAGAAACAATCAACATAATGAAAAAGCAACAAATGGAATGGGAGAAAATATTTGCAAGTTATATGTTTGATAAGGGGTTAACATCTAAAATATATAAAGAAATCATATAACTGAAAAGCAGAAAAACAAACCAATTAAAAAATGAGCAGAGGAACTGAATAAACATTTTTCCAAAGGAGCCATCCAAATGGTCAACAGGTACATGAAAAGGTGCTTAATATCACCAATCATCAGAAATGCAAATCAAAACCACAATGAGATATAACCCCACACCTGCTAAAATAGCTATCATAAAAAAGACAAGAGATAGTAACTTTTGGCAGGGGTGTATAGAAAAAGAACACTTGTATACTGTTGGTGGAATATAATGATATGCAGCCATTGTGAAAAACAGTATGGAGGAGGACCTCAGAAAATTAAAAATAGAACTACAGTATATAACTACAATATAATCCAGCAAACCTATTTTTGGATTAGTATTAAAAGGAACTGAAATTAGGATCTCAGATATCTGCACTCCCATATTCTTTACAGCATTATTCACAATAAACAAGATATGGAAACAACCTAAGTATTCATCAGTGGATAAATGGATAAAGAAGGTGTGGGATATACACTATAGATTTTCATTCAGCCTTGAGAAAGAAGGAAATCGTTCCATTTGCAACAATATGTGTGGACCTAGACGGCATAACTCCAAGTGAAATTAAAGAAAGGCAAATACTACATGACATCACTTACATGTGGAATCCATAAAAGCCAAACTCGTGGAAACAGAGTAGAATGGTGGTGACCAGGGGCTGGGTGGTGGGGAACATGGAGATATGTTGTCAAGGGGTAAAAATTTCCAGAGGTAAAACAAATAAGTGCTGGGGATGTAATGTGTAGCATGGTGATTATAGTTAATGCTACTGTATTATACTAGTATACTTGAAAGTTGCTGAGATAGTAAATCTGTAAATGTCCTTACTACAGACACATGAAAGGTAATTATATGAGATGATGGAGGTGTAATGCTATGGTAATCATTTCGCAATATAGGTGTATCAAATGAATATGTTGTGAACCTTAAACTTATGCTATGGTATGTGTCAACCATATCTCAATAAAGCTGAAAACATGCAACAAAGATCTCAAGATAGTTTTCAGGAACAACTCTGATATCAATAATCAAACATTTTTCAACCCAAACACTAATATTAATGGGCTAGGCAGTTATATAGACAACAGATATAAAAGCACACATAAACTGTCAAAGGTGGAAGAAACAGCAAGTAGATCGGGAAGAGAACATCAAAAGCAACTTCATTTGAGATGTAGAGCTGGAAGAGCTTCTCTGAAGTGCAGGGGAGCCGTCCCTGCTCATGTGTGATGGGATGCTGTCTGGCAGGCCTAATGTAACCTCATTAACATCAATATGCTCTTGGAGGCTGGGAAGACTTTAATAATACTAACTGTGGCTACCTAGGATAAGCCAAGTTTTTGTAGATTCAAAAAACAATTTTACTCTGGGAGTCCTTTCTTAACAAGAAGCATACTGAATTTTTGAATGTGCAATGAGATGTAGACTGATCTGCTCCTGGCAGGGAATCAGTTTTGCAAGGATACTTTTGTGATCGGTGTTGTATCAAAGAGAATGAGATGGGAAAGCCTCACCATTTACCTGCTATGGAGAGAGGCCATGGAAAATTGATCATTACTCTGTGTGACTGTCAGGCATTTTTTTAGAACTTATTTTATTACTAAAAAAAATTATTTGTATATCTTTACCCTAGTGTCTTTTAAACTTTCTATATATTCACCATGACTGAATTTTTATGGTTGATAGATTTTGAGGTTTTACAGTGCTTTCCATTGTAACACAGGCCCTGTCAATTTTCACAGCGGGTTTAAGAGAGCAGAACTTATTTCTGGAAAAAAAAAATTGATGGAACTGTGCAACAAGAGAAACTGGCTATTATGAGCTAAAAACAACACATGAAAAATTTTATGGCCACATTTTAAGAGTCTGTCAAATGAGTCCACAAATGACAAGTGGAAAAAAAGGAAGTAATTTTCAGATAACTTTGGTCTGTGAAGGAAATCAAAATAATTGTCATTTCATCAAGACCACACATTGCATCTTGCTTTAGGAACTGAGGAATTCAGTATTCTAAATTACTAACCAGGCCTATTCACGAACTGGCAGCACGTATTTATTTTACTGAGCACTTATTCTGTAACAGGTACTTTTCCAGGGCTTATGTGAGCAAAAAAATGTAGAAAGGTCCCATATTTATGACACTAACAAGTAGAGACAGACAGTAAATGTTTTAGTAAGCTAAATAACTACCAAGACAAATGGTTGTGATTGCATTTGAGAAAAATGAAGCAGGAGAAGAGAATAACAGAGAGATCTGGAAAAGGATAATATGTGTTACGTTTTTTACAACACGGGGAAAAAAAGGCTTCACTGAAGACATACAATTTGCACAAGACAAGAAGAAGCAGAGGGAACCGGTTTTGCAGTAGAGAAGGAAGGGATTCCAACTACAGACAGCAGGAACCACAGACAGCAAGGACCAAAGCCCAACCTTATCATGTCAGTGACAGCATTGGTAAATCCTACCTTTAACTGGCCACTTTGTAGATGGGAAGAGCTCAGCCCGGGGTCATTCATCAGGAAGTTGTAATTGTTCATTTACTTGTATTTTCTAAACCTCTTGAGGCCAGTGGATGTTTTTAATCTTCCTATCTTCACCATCTTTCACAGTTCACTGGGTTCCATATAAATTGTGGCTAGAGCTGTAGGTGTTTCAGCTGTACCTATAAATGGAGGTTCTTGCCTTTCCATCTCTTTTCTCCAGTCAGTTTTCATCCAATTATGTTGCTCAGAGTTATTAATTCTGCTACATTGTGTTATACATTGATCTCTACCCACCACCCACCCTGCTTATCCCATGCTGCTAAATCTTATCATGAACACTTGCACTCAAAGCTTAAATTTTAAAATATATATTTAGTGTTTAAGAATTTAAAAAGTCACAGATCTCTTTATGTTGTTTAAATATTAGCATATTTGGACAGTGATCCTATCCTTATCCTACTTAAAATTATTCACAAATCCTGTCACAGGTAAAAAGGTCTTCTCAACTATGTTTCCCTGTTATTATCATGTGTGTTTTAGGTTGATAAATTTTTATAAACTTGAATTATTAATCTATCCTTCATATAATATCAAGTGGTAGTAAAAATTTAGTTAATCTTTCTAATACCAGCTCCAGAGTTTCCCTGTTCAGAGTAATATATCTGATGATTTCCTAGTATATAAGATCAGGTCCAGAAGTATGTATAAATGGTACAGTATTTAGGAAATGTTAAACTACTAAGCATCAAAGATAACCATATGATCAATAAATATCTTTAGAAAAATTTGAAGATTCAACTTGTCACGTCCAGCGTGGCAAGGGCAAATGGGACACGAGAGGGGCGGCACAGATTTGAATAAGAACAAGAGACAGAAGTAAGATTTAAGAGCGAGACCAAGGGACTCAGCCTTCAGAGATAGACTGAGCCACCGAATCGGGTCAACGCATGGCTTTTATTGATTCTTTTCAAGGAAGTAAACTGCTGTGCTGTCAGTCATTAACCGTGTATACTGGTGCGCCTTAAGGCCTTTTCCAGTGACCTTTTCCCAAAGTACTCCAACAAATGCTATGCCTTCATACTCCACCACATTGTCCCAAGACATAATTACATGTCCTCCCAGGGGAGACAGCTGATATCATTCCATCAGGTCCCAGTCAGGCTGAGACGCCCCCCCGAGAGAGCTTTACAGATATCATTCCATCCGGCCTCAGTTTTCCGAGGCACTCTCTCGACTAATGGGTCAGAGGCTAATGCAGGGGGGGTGGTCTAAGAATCGGCTGTAAGGCGACACAACTTACTTATAATGGGTATTTCTCGCCTCTGAAATAATAACCAGGGAAATAAAACCTACCCCTGCCATTCCAAACCATTTATTCAGGAATTTTCTGAAGGGATCTTAATAGTATAGCTTCTATACAAATCTTTCCTGAATTTTTCCACTGCTACTTCAAGTGATAAAAATGGAGACCATCTTGTTTTTCTTTTCTTTTTTTTTATTTATTAAAATTTATTGGGGTGAAATGGTTACTAAAATTACATAGGTTTTAAAAGTACAATTCTGTAATACATCATCTATGTATCACACTATGTGTTTACCACCCAGAGTCAGTTCTTCCATCACCATATATTTGACACCCTTCACCTTAACCTCTGGTAACCACTAAACTTGTCTGTGTCTATGAATTTTTGTTTATTTGTTTGTCTTGTTTCTTTGTTGCTTTCAGTTTTATATCCCACATATTGGTGAAATTATGGTTCTTTATCCATGTAACTTATTTCACTTAGAATAATTTTTTAAAAATGGAGCTCATCTGAATGAGCAAATGCATTCTAATGGGAATCATTAGGAATAAAACCTCATTAGAGTAGATACATATTAGGTGAGAAGAGAGGAAAATTTTATAAATACAGAAATAAGATAAAGGAGATGCTAATTAACAGGAAATGTGAAAGAAAGTACTGTGATGGAAAAGTACCTAGTAATCAATTTTTTATCACAATATTATGTATTTTCAGGAGTAAGAGAGAGGGACTGGCTGAGTGGCTCAGTTGGTTAAAAGCTCGCTCAAGAGTTTGAGCTCTAAGCAACAGTGGTTCAATTCCTGGCTTGAGCTGAGCTGCCAACAGGTGGCAGGATGACTCAGCAAAAAGAAAATAAATAATAATTTAAAAAATATGCTACACAGGAGTAAGAGAGAGGAACTAGGGAACTATTTAATGTAAGTTAATTTTTTTAGTGTAAATAAGAAATATATTGGTAATGACTATCATTAATTGAGGACTACTTCTATAAGAAATTAATTTCTAAATTGCTTATCTATTAAATATTTAAATTTTATAACACACCATGAGTTAGGCATTATGTTCATTTAGCACATGTAGTAAATATGTTTGCATGAACAAAGACTACTTATCTTTTTAAATATAGTCTTTGATATCAATTTACTGTCAGGAAAAACAATATGTTATTTAAAGTCAATGTACTGTTCAAGAAAATTGTAAATATGTGTTTTAGAATGTATAATAATTATAGAAATAAATGACAAAAGTGCACAAAGAATATGAGGAGTGAATAGAATTCACTGTTGTAAAATTGTCACATAAGCAAAATGACATAGTATTAATTCAATGTGTATTGTGATAATTTTAGGATAGGTAATGTAATCCTTAGAGCAACAACTAAAAATAAGGAAAAGCAATAAAGGTTTAAAAAACAATGGCTCTAGTAGTAAAATAATAAAATAGTACAAGTGTTTGATAATCCTAAAAAAAAAAGACAAAAATAGAAACCGTATATTAAAGAACAGAGGGAACAAATTGGAAATGAACATTAACATAATATATTTTAAAATAAATATATTGATAATTATGTTAAAGTTTAATGGATGACATTCTCAATTATAAAGCAATGATTTTTTTATGATTTTTAGATTGAATTAAAAAATTGGAACTTAAAATATCAAGGTACAGAGCTGTTGAAAGTAAAAGTGAAAAAAGATGTAACATATAAACATTAACCATGAGATAACTTATGAAGCTACATTCTTAGCAGAAAATTAGTCAAGGAAGAATATATTCAAAGAATTGAAGTCTCACTTTGTAATGATTAAAAGGGTCAATTTATCTTTCAGAGTACAGAGAGAGAGAAAGCAGAGAGAATACTTACTAACTGATTCTACAAGGTCAACATTACCCTAAAACCAAAACAAAACGAAGACATTACACACAAAAAAACAAGAACCAAAAACAAACAAAAAAAACCTACATACCAATGTCTCTAGTAAACATAGACACAAAAATTCTCAAGAATATATTAAGAAAGCAATACAACAATATATAGAAAAGAATTATACAACACAACCAAGTAGTATTTATCCCAAGTATGGAAAGCTGGTGTAACACTTACAAAGGAATTAATTAATCACATCAACAGACTAAAAAACAAAAATCTCATGATCACATCAATAGATGCTGAGAAAATATTTGACAAATCCAACACTCATTCTTGATAAAAATTCTCAGTAAACTAGGAATAGAGGGGAATGTTCTCAATTTGAAAAAAATAAAAATAAAACCTACCAACAAATCTACAGCTACTGTACTTAATGGTGAGAAACTCAAAGCTTCCTCACAAAGATCAGATACAAGGCAAGTATCGCCCTCGCTGTTCCTACTTAACATTGTATTCAGCCCTTCCTAATGCAACAAGGCCCGAAAAGGAAATGAAACGTATATAGACTGGGAAGGAAGACGTAGAATCATCTTTGTTCACAGATGATTTTCTATGTAAAAATCTGAAGTATTTAATTTAAAAACTGGAACCAATAAGGGATCATAGCATGATGGAAAGAAACAAGGTTAACAAATATGTTAGTTGCTTTCTATATACCAGCAGTAAACAAATATGGAATTTGAAATTAAAAAACAATACTATTTATATTAGAACCCCCACAATGAAGTACTTAGGGATACATCTAACAAAATATGCGTAAGATCTATATGAGAAAAACTATAAAACTTGAAAAAAATAAAAAAAAACCTAAATAAGTGGAGAACGAACCCATTTTTGTAGATAAGAAGGCTTGATATTGTTAACATGCTAGTTCTTCCCGCATTTAATCTAGAGATTCAATGCAATCCCAGCAAAGATCTGGTTCTTTAAAAAGATAAAAAAAATTGACAAACCCCATGCTAGATTCACTAAGATAAGAAGAGAAAAGACACAATTAAACAAAATCATAAGTGAAAGAGGGGAAGTTACCACGGATGCCACAGAAATACAAAGGATCGTCAAGAATACTATGAAGATCTATATGCCACAAAATTCAATGACGTAGAAGAAATGGACAAGTTCTTAGAAACATATAGCCTTCCTAGGCTGAATCACAAAGAACTGGAAAATCTAAACAGACCAGTCAACAGTAAGGAAATTGAATCAGTAATCCAAAACCTTCTCAAAAGCAAAAGTCCAGGACCAGATGGCTTCACTAGTCAATTCTACCAAACATTCAAAGAGGACCTAACACCTGTCCTACTCAAACGCTTCCAAAAAATTGAAGAAGAAACAGTACTTCCTAACTCACTTTATGATGCCAACATTACCCTGATACCAAAACCTAGTAAGGATAGCACAACAAATGCTAGAATTCTTGTCTCCTACCTACTACATTGTCTCATTTTTAGAAAACTTTATAATTACTTTAAGGAGCTATCATTGATATTTATATTTATTTTTGAAACAAATGTTTGCATATTATTACTAAGCTATATTATTGTTTTTATGACACCATGTACTGTTTATTAAAGTATTTGTAGACTGTAATGCTCAAAGTCTACAATTTTTGTTGTATGATTCATGTCCTCATATAATGCAAAACGATAACATGCATGCTAAATATGTTACTTTTCAGATAAATACAATTACAAACTGTTTCCTCAGCCACTTCTTACTCAGGTCATTTATGGTTGCTAATTATTAGTTATTTATATGATAGGCTAGCACCTTTAAATCAAAATTTTCATCTTAGCACAATACTGCATATAAAAATACACTTTAAGAAATAAAATAAATGTGCATATTATTTCTTTAATGCATATTTCAAAGAGAAAAGGTGAGGGTCATAATTTGTTAAAATAATAAGACTATCATAATTTATACTATCATCCTGTTATATATAAGTATATTTATATATTAAAATATTATATACATAAGTCTTGTGGCTATAAGTAATGGTATGAGTAAATAAATAAGGGCATAAGTCAATAAAAATTCCTATTGTTGGATTATTAACCAATACTTTAGACTTCCAACAAATTAAAATAGTGATGATGTAATGCAAAGTATAGGTTAAATTTTACCATAATTTATTTTCAATGAACAACTACGTTGAGTTGTGGGAAAAGTCATAACATATGTTTTTAGTTGCAAAAATGCATCATGACTTTTCCGACAACCCAATAATACAGCTGCCTATGTTTCTATCTTGCCATTGATTTTTATTTTCATTTTATTCAAAGTTATAAAGCTCCCTGAGTTCTTGAGAGAAATGCAGCTATATCATAACAGAGATTATAATTCAAAAGAAAGAATAATGTGAAGAGAGTGTGTAGGAGATTTGCATACCATGAAAATAATCATATTTCTCCAAAATATTGTAATGAAATTGCCTTCCTTACACACATGCATGTTTTTGTGTAATATTTCATCTTTCTGAATCAAGCCACAAACTATAAATTTTACTGTTTCCAGTGATTTTGCAACATAAATTTTTCTTAAGGCATGATCTTATATGTTTTGAATTTTATTAATAACCATAGAGATACCTGCTTCAAACTAATTAAGCCCAATTTAATAGCCATTGAAGGGTTTCAATTAAAACAGTGAAATGATCACACAGATTTTATTCTCATGCCTAATGTAATTAAATAAATATTAATGATAGATTATAGGAGAAGCAGGAATTTATGATCAGAAAATTTAATTCCTCAGAAAACAGAAAATATATGAAATCAAATACTATACAGTAAAATTATCGAAAGAAAATAAAATATGAGATATGAATGAGACTCCTCCCTTTCTTCAGTGGGGATCAATTATATTTTGGTTACCATGTCTTTCTGTCTAACACCTGTGGTCATATTCACAAACTCACTTTAAGCACATACATTTGGGCTGTTTATGGCTCAACCCAAGTTGGAGAAGAACATTTAACAGTTCAACACCCCTGAATTTTTTCTGCAATTATTTACACTTCTGAATATAGTAGTTTCCCACCCATGCTTTTTCTTTTCTTTCCTTTTCTTTTCTTTCCTTTTCTTTTCTTTTCTTTTCTTTTCTTTTCTTTTATTTTATTTTCTTTTATTTTCTTTTCTTTTCTTATTATTAGTATCAGGTATACAAAATAACGTATTGATTAGACATGAACCTCACAAAGTAATAACCCCAACAAGTCTACTATCCATCTACTATGTATGACACCATGCATAGCTATTACAATCTGTTGACTATATTTTCTATACTGTACTTTACATCCCATTACTATACATTTTTTAAATTATAGTTTACATTCAATATTATTTCATATTACTTTCAAGCATACAGCATAGCGGTTAGACATTTATATAATTTATGAAGTGACCCCCCTGCTAAATCTAGTACCCACCTGGCACTCTACATAGTTTTTACAATAATATTGACTATATTTCCCATACTGTATTTCACATCTCTGCATTTTGTAACTACCAATTTGTACTTATTAACCCTTCACCTATCTCACCCAGCGTCCAACACCCTCCCATCTAACAACCATCAGTTTGTTTAACGTATGTATGATTCTATTTTTGTTTTGTTTGTTTATTCTGTTCTTTCAATTTCACATGTAAGCAGCATTTGTTTTTCTAAGTCTGACTAGTTTCACTTGGCATAATACCTTTTAGGTCCATCACTGTTGTTGTAAATTATAAGATCTCATTCTTTTTTATGGAAGAGTAATATTCCATTGTATACATGTAAAACAATTTCTTTATCCAATTGTCTCTTGAAGGGCATTTTGGTTGTTTCCATGTCTTGGCTATTGTGAATAGTGCTGCAGTGAACATAGGGATGCATATGTCTTTTCAAATTAGTGTTTGGGATTTCTTTGGATGAATCCTCAGAAGTGGAATTGCTGGGTCATAAGAGTGCTATTTTAAATTTTTGAGGAGCCTCCACACTCTTTTCATAATAGCTGTACCAATTTGCAAACTCACCAACATTACATAAGGGTTCTTTTATTTCCATATTCTTTTATTTTCATATGTCTATTGGCCATCTGTTTGTCCTCTTAAGGCAAAATATCATTTGTTTCAGGTTCACTGCCCAATTTTTAATTGGATTATTTGTTTTTTTGTGTGTTGAGTTGTATGATTTTTTTACAGTTTTTAGATATTAATCTTTTGTCAGATATATCATTGGAAAATATTTTCTCTTATTCAGTAGGCTGCTTTTTGTTTTGTTGATGGTTTCATTTGCTGTGAAAAACTTTTTAGTTTGATGTAGTCTCATTTGTTTATTTTTTTTTTCTTTTGTCTCTCTTGCCCAAGGAGATATATCAGTGAAAATCTTACTAAGGGTAATGTCTGAGAGTTTGCTTCTCATATTATCTTCTAGGAGTTTTATGGATTTTGTTCTTACATTTAAATGTGTGTAAGCAACTGACTCTGTGTGCGGGCCCTTTAAGAGGATGTCTTGGTTTCCAGCCACCTTCCGTCTCATGGGGATGGCTATGTAGAGTCGTCACCGATTTTCACTGCCAGATGTTGTGAGGACTCCTCTTCCCGGCCCACTATCCCTTGATGGGGAGCCTTGCGTGGGGCTGGGCCCTCTTCCTCTTCAGTGGGGTGCCTCTCCCACCAAGGTGTTACTCCCAATATTCAACCATTACCTGTGGGTTTAGAGTCAGCCAGTTTCACATCTCTGACCCTCCTACCAGTCTTGATGTGGCCTCTTCTTTATATCCTTAATTATAGGCATTCTGTTCAGCTAGTCTTCAGATGATTCTTGAGCTTGATTTTTCTATAATTTAGTTGTAATTTTGACGGGATTCTGGCAGGCAGCAGACATAGCATTTATTTAATTCACCATGTTGGTCTGCCTCTGGTCCACCTATGCTTTTAATCTGTTGGCTCTGAGTTAGAGTCTCTCTGCTATTTTAACTACCTAATCAATAGAATCCTTTCTCTGAATATATTTTGGGCAGAAATTTTCTGCAGTTATTATATTTTTTAAAAAATTCAATACACAAACACAATTTGATCTCAAGATATTCCTTGAAATTTCCTGGTGTGCTAATATTATTTTTTTCTTCTTTTGGGTTTTATGGAGTTATGATATTCAAATGACATTTTGTTTATAGGTTTGGAAACTAAGGCATGGGTAGTAGAGAAGGCAAATGTGTATAAGGGATCATCTTGAATGATACAAAATAAATGTGTTTAAAAAGATAAAATAAAATATAAGTTAAAAGGAATAATATGTTACATGCATTTCTTACAGCTTCATAGGCAGTTTTTGTGGATGTATTTTGTTTTCATAAAGTATTATGGTGTGATTAAATTATTTGCCTCAATAATTTATAATCTCCTCTATATTTTATTTTCCTTGTATCTTAATTGCAAACCTAAAGTTGAAATCAACACAATCTATTCCCATATGGAATTGTGTTTGTTTTCATGAAACGAATTGGCAGCTCAGTTTTAGCTGAGTCTCACTGCTTGATCAATTCCAATACTGTAGTTCATATATGGAAAGTGGATACTTGATTTATTACCTGTTAATGAGTTTCAGCTTCATGCTTCATTATCAGTAACTAAGTCCTTGTGTTATGTAGTCTTGTGACACACTTTGCCTGTATTCCTTGCTAGGGCTTCTAATCATAAGTGTATTTTCTCTTGTTTTAGCATGATGCCCATTGTTAGTGTTTGAAACTCTGTTGTCGCCTCTTCAACTTTACCTACTTCAAAATCTCACTCTTGCAGAATTTATGACATTTTTTTTTACCTACCAGTACCTCAGTTCTACCATCCTATGTTTACTTCATCATATTACCTATCATATTCCCCAATAACTGATGTACCCCTGTGTACTTTGATTCACATATTATAAAAAAGCCTATTCTGGTACATATCACTGCTTATTCAACCTTATGCATCATATTCTAAATATTGAATGGTATACAAAGTGAAAAAAATCATACTACTAAACATTCTACTGCTTTCCAAAAATTGAGTAATAGAAAACATCATGCTAATATGTACATTGTATTCCATACATATTAAAATAATTATAGAGTTTATAATGAGATGTATTTCTAAAATGTATTGTGTTTCTTGAAGCAAGAATTGCTAATGAGATTTTCATAAGCTTTCTGTTAATTAAACACATTAAAAACAATTATATAAACATTCCATTCAAATTAAAGTGGGGATTTTTCTCTTTTTTACATCTAATGCTGTTCTTAACTTTTGGCCAAAGACAGTGCTTACTTTAATGATAATTAATTTGATTTGGCTTATCCAGACTGTTTACTTTATCCTTTCTTTAAAATAACACATACAAAGTATTTCTCTGAAGTTAAAAATCTCTGGCTAATTGATTCAATGACCTTATTTTTTTCTCATTAACAAGGTGACTCTCGTACTCTGAACATACTTTATTGTAATATTACCCGCTCTTAAAATGTATTTTTATTTAGCCAATAAACCAAAGCATTTTTATTGTGCTTAGAACACTTAATATGAGTTCTACCCTCTTAACAATCTTTTAAATGCACAACAGAGTATTATTAACTACAGGCACTATACTGCATGACAGATCTTCAGAACTTATTTATCTTGCATAACATAAATGTTGTACTTCTACAACTATCATTTATTTTATATATACCAACAATATATTGGGCTCTTCTCAATAATAGCTCATTATTCCTCTGTAACTAATCCATGAAGATCAGTAAAACTCGACTCCCTAAAGGGAGCCCCAGATGATCTATGTAGAATAGCTGAAAGCTAGAGTGATATTCACACACTGTCTTTAAATACAGACCAAGGCAATCTTGTGTATGTTGCAAATTGTAAAGAGTCTGAGATTTTTATGTTACATACTAGCCAGCCAGTTCCATGAATGAGGACAGAAGACATAAGACCCCTGGGTCAGAAATACTGGACTTTATTATTTATTGTGTAGTAAACAGTATAAACTCTGTGATTGTACCAATTCCCCTAGATCTCAAGTCCCTGGGCCAGGGGTTGAGAATGAGAGTCCCAGAATGAATATATATATAACATCTACATATTTGTTTCTATTAATTAGTATATTGAGTAATATAGTGATTACAAGAATTTTAAATACTATTTAATATTTAATATTTTAATCATTTAATCATTTAATATTTTAAATGATTATACTTTTTTAACATAGTCAAATATCTGGTTGGGCTAATCCATATAGCCTTTCATTGTTTATATGAAAGGTGACATTTCTTAAATGATTATTATTTTATACAAGTCATTGAACTTGTTTTTTTCTAGAAAGAATGCTACAGAAAGAAAAACAAATGTTGCTTTTAAATGGATTCAAAAAAGGATATTGAATTAACAGTGTATATATTTATAATTTTTTATCATTTTAGTTTCACTCAAATCTGGCATGTCTTTCAACATTTTCAAACATACATTTTGAAAATGTTGAAAAACATGCCACATTTGAGTGCCAGAAAAATGTATACACACTTTAAGAAAGTGAAAAACTATTAAAATTGTAATAATATACACTGAAAACAGAAGATGAATACAAGTCATGTGCATACATTTTTTGGCTGGGGGAGGGAAAAACAGGGAGGTATTCGTCAGAGGGTACAGCATAGTGTCTATAGTTCATAATACTGCATTGTATACTTAAAATTTTACTAAGAGGATAGATCCAATATTTAGTATTCTTATTAATAATGATAATAAAAACAACAACAACAAATAAAGAGGGCAGGAGGAAACTTTGGGAGGTGATGGTTATGTGGATGGCTTAGATTGTGGTGATGATGGTTTCTTGAATACACATTCATCTTAAAACTCATCAAGTTGTATATATTTTATATGTACAGATTTTCTGTATTTCAACCATACACACCTCACTAAAGTAGTATTTTAAAAATGGAGAAAAAAGCAGATGTTTAATCGTGCAAATTGGAGTTTCAAGAAGAAGGCAGGACTTAAGTTTCTGTAAAGTGGCATATGCCAGACCTAAACCCAAAAGGGGAGCTGGGTGTCTCTTTAGGTGTGATGCATTTAGAAGAAACATTCAGATCTGTGACTGAGCAACTCCTTCAAGAGCCACATTCTTAGCACTTGACTAGCACAGCTAAGCCATGCCATCCAAGGACCAGTAAGATATATTTTACCCACAGTCTTATGATGCCATTCCAGGTTACCTCTTCTATAACCCCTTCCCTGGCATGCTGGGAGAAAGCTGAGATGCATGGCTGTGTGTTAATAACCATGACAGTTATTCAAGCTTTCAGTGGCATTGATTTCATGTTCACTAATCCAAAGTAAATACCTAATTGAGCTTATAACATTCACAGAATGCTTGCTTTTGTTCGGCATGGCACTGGTCAGAAGCCCCTGTCTCTGATCTGTCTGTAAGGACTTAGGAGGGTGTGCCAAATATATCTGACCAGGGCCGGAATGATGGCTTAAAGAGAATGCTACAATATATGGGTAATAGAGAATTACAGATCTAGCCCTGTTTTCCTATAAAGCAAGGGCCTCACCCTCAAACACAGGTAACAAACCAAGGCAGCATAATAAATTAATTCTGCAGGTGATGCTTTATCTAAGGAAAGCTGGTACTGTTCAGTTTCAGCTGTAGGTTGTCAGGAAAAAGTACAGGTCTAAAATTACAAGATTACCTTTTGTTTGTTTGATTGCTTTGCTTTGTTTGTTTGTTTTTTGCTGTTTATGGAGAGGGAAGTTTTGTTGTGTGTTTTGCTTTTTGATTTGAGCCTCACCAATCACAAAAATGTTAGCAGTAATCTTCAATTCTCACTTGTCTGCCAGAACAGTGCTTATAAAACTTCAGTGAGCACACAAATTACACATGAATTTTGTTAAAATGGAGACTCTGATTCAGTAGATCCAGGGTAGCATTTAATATTCTGCATTTCTAACAAGCTCCAACATGATACTGTTGCTGATCCATGCTTACAGCAGCAAGGGACTAGTTCATCTAGAACTAAATAAATGTATATATTAAATTTTCAGTTTTAGGGGCTGGCTGAGTGGCTGAGTTGGTTAAAAGCTCACTCAAGAGTGCGAACTGTGAGCAACAGTGGTTTGAGTCCTGACCCGAGCTGAGCAGCTGCTGAGCTGCCAACAGGTAGCAGGATAGCTCAGCTTAGGAAAAAAAAAAATTTAGTTTTAAAAGTAAGCTGCTAAATGAAGAAAAGAAGGTCTAAGATGTCTTTGTTTCAAGATAAAAGGCAGAAAAGAGAATATTTTCTATTAACTTGGCCAAGTACTTGATGATCTCATTGAATATCTATTTACAAAGCATATGCTTATAGCAATATATATATATACACACATATATATATGTGTATATATATATACACATATATATATATGACATTTCAATATTTTCTGGTCAAAATTCAATTTTAAGTTCACATGGATTTTAAAAAAACACACACTCATAGTGCTCAATACATAACCAAATAATAAAAAACAATAATAATAATATTGGGTGGGGGCTTGATAAGTAAACCACAAAACCCTGAGTGGTGTGTTACACTGGAGAATGTTTCAGAATCACTAATCACATAACAGTTGTTGATGAGGGAGGGGGAGGGGATATTGTTTCCAGTGTTCAGATATGTTATTTCCCCAAAGAGTTATTTGTGGGATAGTTCAGCATCAAAGGCAGAAATGAGACCAGAGTCATTAAAATTCCTTGTTGCAAATAAAAATGGCTTGGGAACACAGCGCATTCTTTTTTTGTTTAAGTGCATTCATGCTCTGGAGGCTCTGTTACAATGTAATTTGGGAGTCTCAGCTGTCCCATTTAGGATGTCCACTGTTCAATTTGGTAAATCAATGAGTTTTCCTAAATGGCGATTGCAATATGCTAGGTTAACATGTGACTGCAAAATGATCGTTTCTACACTTTCATTTCTAAAATAAATTAAACCACTGGTTTCTGTTTTAATATTTCTTAAACTTGCCCTACCTCCTACTTGTTCAATTGCCCATATGATTAGGCAAAAATTGGAAAGAAAGGATTTTTGCTTAAGTGACTACTATTTATTTACACTTGAATGACAGGCTCTTTTCTTAAGAGTCACATTATCATTGCTAAACCCTGTATCCTACTTTCAACACTCAAGAAATTAACACTGAAGTAGACACAGTAATTATATAGAGTCCTAAGAACCCTTCTTTGGAAACAGTCTTCTTTGAAGACTGAAAAGCTTTCAAGGCCCCCTGGGTTAAATCTTAATCCCTGTCATCATTTTAGGTGCTTTTCCTAAAATGAGTGACCATATCGGGAAAGAGAATTTATGAATGAGGAAGGCATGCTTAAGACCGGAAATTATTTGCCATGAACAGGATTCTTTATGCCATGTATAGCACTCTCAACTCATTTCATTTGTGCTTGGTTACATAAAACGAGTCAGATTTTAAAAATAATATTTAGACTGATAAATACCATATTGATCATATGTTTACATTTATCATTTAAATTAAACAAATGTGTCAGCTCAAATTAATGGCTTGAGTTGCTGCATGGTGAAAGCCTTTGGGGTACTATGCAAAATAAAAATATAAATACAGTTGGGAATTTAAAATATAGATAATATTTATTGTGTAATTATAGTTCGTATTGTTTCCATGTGATCTTAGAGAAGTCCTACTTTACCCATCTTAAGTGTTTTAATCAGAAAATGATGATAATAGGAGGCATCATCCCTTTAGATTATTTTGGGGATTTAATAGATGACACATAAAAGAAACTTGCACTATTTCCCTGTATCATCACCGTTATTATGGAACAGGTCTCAAGGTAAGTGCTCTCCTTACCTTATGATTAATACATATAATGTATTTATGTATATCATATATAGTATACTTGTTTATCTTTTGCTTTATAAAATAGGGCATTGCCTCGCTGTTAAATTCTTCCTCAGGAACACAAAACAAATGAGGTACAGAGATACTATCATTGTCTTATTATGTCATCCTTAATTATTACTGTAATTTTTACTGTCCCATGCATTATGCATCAGTTTATTCAGCATTCATGAAGCAGCTACTGAATGCATATTATGAACTAGGTGCAGCTAATCTTAGTACTTGAAATATATCAGTGAACTAAGACATCATGTTGCTTACATATTAGTAAGACAAGACAGATACTTTATAATAGTCAGCATAATACATTGATGCAATACATTGACTGTATCTTGTATTAGTTACATGGTGGTGCTGGACTTTTTTCAGAATGTCACTCACTCTTGGGCCACTTTCCACGGTCCTCTGGCATAACCTCTAATCAGACCCATGTGAACCAATTCCACTGTCCCCCTCATCTTTCCATCTTCTGATTAGATTCTGCCAATGGGTAGCTCCTGCGGAAAATAAGGAAGGATGCAGAATAGATAAGGGTGTTTATTCTTCCAGATTCTCCCTCTGGGTCTAGTTTTTTAGCTGGGGATATATCTCTTGATCAATGGTCGCTGGATGATTCTCAAACAATTCTGAAATATGTACTTCATCTATTGATAAATGACTACTAAAATGGGTTTTTGATCTTTGTAAACTCTTAGTGTGAAAACATTAGCCTTGATAATGATACTACATGCTATATGATTACTAATTCTTTGTAGGCAGTAACTCTGTCCTTTTCATATTTGGATTTCTTACTGATTTGCATAGTAATTAGCTAATAAATGTCTTTAAACTTAAATCCCAATGAATTGAATTAATTCAACAAAATTTATAGAATGCCTACTTTATGCCATAAACTCTGCCAGACATAGACATACAACTATAAAAAAAATGATATTTTTGTCTTAAGATAACTGAATAGGGAGGAAAGGCATGCACATGCATGCACACATGCAATGCTAGTAGAATAGAATAACAACATTTTCAATCTGTCTTTTTTGGTGTCAGTATGCAGTTGCAGCATGACATAGCTGCATGCAGGAAAGAAATAGGGAGTTTATCAAGCAAGCAAAAAGTTAAAGGACATTTCAGAATGACTAGCTTTGGTAAAGGTATTCCTGGTTTAAATCTAAGAGCATTGTTTTTGTTAGTGTTTGTTAGTCAAAGAGACCAAGTGAATAGATGAGCCCAGATTTAGAAGCCTAGGACTCTTACAGAACATAAGTAGTATAGCTTTAAATCATAGGCTTTGACATTAGAGAAGCCAAGGCTTCTATCTTGACTTCTCACTTACTATGTTAGGGTATTTATTTCAGTTTCTTCATTGCTAAGTTGAAGATAGACCTTAGTTGTACTCAATGTGGTTTAAAAGACTACATTTATTAAGTGTAAATGGCTTTGTAAAGTATGTTACTCAGAGAAAGAGAAAATTATTTACGTATTTTTAGAAATTCCAGCATAATTATTTTTCTTATCCCTTTAAAATTCATATGGTAACAATTTTGAACATTTTCTCATAGAAATCATGAACCAAGTTTTATATAGAGATGTGGCAAAGTTAGGTATATGTTTTAAATGCTAAGGGTGCTTTTTGTGAAAAGCAACAGGAAACAGGAAGATAACATTCAGAGGCTATATCAGGAGTGCAGTTGAGAATGGAAAACTCTTCTCTAAAACTAAGTGAGCTGCTTTTAACTAAATACAGATCATTGTGTTTAAGATTTTTAAAACTGATGTAACAATCATTTAAGGAAATTATTAATGATTATAATGTGATTCCCATAAAAAGCTACAAACTGTGTGATATCGCTATTAGTTTCTTGTTTTATTTTTGTTTTATGCCAAATGCTTAGCCATAGCAGGGCTCTGAGGCTTAATGGTAAAATCTACACAGGAAAACCATACAACGCAATGGATTATCAACCTTACACTTAACCTTTAGTAATCTTTCTCCTCTTAGTTGTCCTTTCTTTCAGTACTCAAATAACCTTTGTTCTAAAACATCATTTTGGATCTGCCTCCTTGCCCACTCAAGGCAAACATAAAGGACTGTACAAAATGTGGCTTAATTTGGCTCCAGAAGCTTTCCTTGGAGTAGCTAAACTGTCACAAGCAGTGAAGATTGCTATCTGGCTTTGAAGGAACCTAGGAGAGACATTTGCAAATTTATTTAAATAGCAAATATGAATATTTTTATAACTTGACAAAGAAAATATTAAAAATAAGGGCATTTTCAACAGAGACTCAAATATGTAAACTTAATCATTTGTAATAAACTAAAATGCATTTGCAAAACAAAGTCACCTTTTAAATGATATTAAAGTATTACTTAATAAATATAATATCACCTTTTAAATTACATTAATGTATTACTTAATAAATATATTTTTCTGGATAGCTCTTACAGTATAGTAACTAATATAAGAGAAACAAATTATATTTCGAAATAATGTTTGAAAACATTATCATTAGTTATGTGCTTACAGATTTTCATCTCAGTGTGAAGATATATTACTTTATTGTGGCAAGAAACCATAATATGCTGGCTATTCTACAAAGAAAATTACAAATTTGTGTTTGTTTCTAACATCAAATAAGAAACATAATAAGAGTAAATAGGGAAAAAATGAACAGGGTGGTTATATCCAAGTCATGGCTGTCAGAAATTCCAATTTTATTTCCTAATCTACCCAGTGTTGTATGGAGAGCTAATCATACTCCTAATCATAAGAGTTGCAGCCACCCAGATTTGAAAGGTTGTATGCATGAAAGATAAAGGATAAATCAATCTTCATATAATTTCTGTTCTAGGATATTCTTGGGAGAGACAACAAATCATGCTCTTCTTTGTTTTCATTTTGGTTTTTATTTTGTTTTCCTTCTGAGGCTAGAAACAGTCTATAATTATCAAATACTTTGGAATTTTTTCAACATGCATAAAATGGTCATTTTTATATTGACTTGGGGCATGTCATTGGTTTCCATTCACATAATTATGCAATTAAAACTTCATTCATTTATTTGATAATACAATTAGTATTTACAAATGGAATTTACAATATTAATTACTTTGTAATCCATAAAGGTAGCATATATTACTAAATGTGTTTCCAGGTACTATTTACAAATAATTATACCTAAAATGCATTTTACTTTTTATTTGTACACTGTCCATTGTGAAATAATTCTTCAAATTAATTGAGACACATGGCAGTTTCTGCAATAGTACTGCTTTCAAATAGTTATAGTTTTAAAATAATAATAAATTCCATGAATTAAATAATTTCAAAAATAAAATGGGAAAATGTCTAGAAAAAATCAATTTACACAGAAATATGTCTAATTAGAAAAATATTCTAAAAGCCACTGAGTAATAAATAGACTTTCCAACTAAATAAGTGATGGAAGCTCATTTCCTCCTATCAGATTTGCATAATAATACCGAAAGTCAGCCATGGTTTGGAAAACCAACTACTCTCATGTAGTCTTTATTGGAAGTGTATAGATTACTACATATATTCATCTTTCAATAGCGTGATATGTGAAAAAAACTACATAAAATTTAATTTTTTTTAATTTTTATTAAATTTTTTGGGGTGCCATTAGTTTGTAAAATTATATAGGTTTCAGGTGTACATTTCTATAATACATTATCTATATATTGCACTGTGTGCTCACCACCCAGAATCAGTTCTCCTTCCATCACCATATATTTGACTTTCTTTACCCTCTACCACCCTCCCACCCCTTACCTTTTGGTAACCACTAAACTGTAGTCTGTGTCTATGAGTGTCTGTTTATTTGTTTGTCTGTCTGTTTGTCTTGTTCGTTTGTTGCTCTATGTTTTATATGCTACATATGAGTGAAGTCATATGGTTCTCAATTTTTTCTGCCTGGCTTAAGTTAATTTCTGAATCTCATATAAATAGATACCTGTTCAAAATATGTGGAAAGATAAACATACAAGATGCTTACTGCAACATTGTTTGTAGGGACCAACATCTTGAAAGTATTCATTGCAAAATAATTAAACAACACATGCATATTAAATCTTTCATTTGGGTTAATTTGCATGCATAATACCATAAACAGTGCATAAACTGGTTCTATGGTTATGGAACATTATTTCTGATATATAACAGCCAAATAACTGGAATAAATGTAAAACTAAAGTATACGGTACCCTAGAGGTTATGATATGGGTATCTAATGTAAGCTGGGAGGGCTTCTTAAAGACCTGTTGGTTGATCTGAGGACTGATGAATGAGTAAGAGTTTATCAGGTAAAATGAATACAGGCAGAAGAACCTCAGAATATATTAAGTTCTTAAAGAAGACTATATGCAGAATATGCTAAGTGTTTAAAGACTAAGCTGAAGCACAGGAGTCCAGGGTCAAGGGGAAAGTAGCTAGTATAAATGTAAACAAGTATACAGAGCAGATACTTAAAAAGTCTTTCTGCAGGATGTAATGATTGGTTGAATATGTGGCTAAAGATACAGAGCAGTAAATTGTTAATTTTAGATGTTTTACTTGAAACATAATGTTAGTTAAAATGTAGGAAAGGGTGGAACAAGAGAAATTTTTTTGGATGTAATGAAAATTAAGCCGAGCTCAGTTTAGTGTTGTGGATTTAATATGAATAGAAATACAAAAGTAAAAGTATCTTGGAGGCAGTTGCATTTTTCTGAAACTTTGGAGAAATAACCATGGATATAATACATATTTGAGAATCATCCCAAATTAAAAGCATTAAAATGGATGAAATCAACCGGGTGATATGAACAGAAAAGCACCTGAGACGGAGCCCTGACAATTTCACCCACTTGAGGATTTGGTACAAGAGGATGGAACTGAGTGGAGAGTGAGGAGGAGCATCCAGGGAATAAGAAGGAAATCCAAGAATTGGTGTTTTTAGAAAGCCAGGAAGGCAAGTATGCTCAACAGAGTCAAAAGTTTCCCCAGGAAAAAAGAAATGAGGATCAAAGAATGGAACCTAGAATTAGATGACATGGCAAAGCATTAGTAAAAGAAATGGAGGTAGTTTCAAATATGTGGTATACTCAGCAGCCATAAATAAGTGCAGTAAGATGTTAGTGGAAGATGTAGAAATGTAGAGATAGCAAGATAAGCCATTCTTCTGATATATTGTGAAAGGATAAAGAAAGAAAAGGAGGACAATATATAAAGATGTTAGGGAACTATAGTGCCAGTTGAGAAGGGGTTTTGTTTGTACATAGATCTACCGAATGAAGCTGGATAGGAAAGAACAAGTATAGAGAATGGTTGAAAATACAGTTCAAAAGAAAAAAATCATGCAATATAAGATTGTGAGTGAATGAGATAAATATACAGAAAATGGAATACCTCTCCAATATAAAAGAAGTGAAAAAGGACATGATGGACATTGGGTGCCAGGCATCTGGCCGATAAAACTGAGTAATCTGTCCATCCAGTATTTTCTATTAGGCTGTGCAATAAGAGGTGATTTCTTCTGTTGAGATTAAGGGGGAACGTAGGGTTGCCAAGTTTTGCACAGGCTTGAATTGGTTTCAAAATCTATTTTGAAAGACAAGTGGCCTAGGGAAGTGTTTCAGTGATTCAGAGCATTGTGCAATGACCATTAATGGCCAGTGTCTCTGAATTAATGATGGAACAAATTCATATAAATAGTGCTCAAAATCCTGCATGGTCAGAGAACACGAATAATTTTACAAAGGTTTCTGGCTGGCACAGATATATGTTCTAAATATAGAAGAATACAGTATGTTTAGGACAGGGGTCAGTAAACTGTGGCTCGCGAGCCACATGCGGCTCTTTGGGTATGTTCCGTCTCAAAAGTTTGCCGACCCCTGGAATAGCCAATCCTGTCCCTCACAACAATTTAAAGATTATTCGAGAGCCATAAATATATTTTTTCATGATCACCATTATGTGAATAATATCCTTTAAAAATTTTATAAGTGAAACTATGATAGTTTTATTTTCATTTTCAATTTTACTTCAGAGCCACAGGTACATGCCCAAAGAAGCCGCATGTGGCTTGCGAGACGCAGTTTGCTGACCCCTGGTTTAGAATACTGCAAAAAGTGATGAAATCACAAATATCTGGAATCTAAGCTAAGAAGAAAGACAAGAAAAATGCAGGGATGTAACAGAGAAGAGCATATAAGGGTTGATAATTCTTGTGGAATTTTTTGTTGTGTTTTCGTTGTTGTTTTCTGTGTAAAATGACTGGGTAAAGCAAAGTACTCTTCCTAATGGCAAAGATCGTTTAGGAAAATAGGGATTTTCTCTTATACTGCTGTATATGTGTCAATCCACAGAAATATTTTGATAAATGTTGGAGACATGTATTTCAAATAACTCAGTAATGACCAACCAGTTAATTGTGAACGCTGGCCTATTAAATTTTCTCTGATGTTTATGTATGGTCCTCATTTACTATCGGTTGGCAGTTTCGAGTAAATGTGAGAAGTTTTAAAATTTTGTGGGATAGTGCTGGGTTGGTTTCATTTTTAAGCAGTCCATGTATAAAAGCAAGATTGTTTTTTCCTAACATGTTTGAGGATCAACAGAACTGGGAAAGAAGGTAGTAAGCAAGTGTCTCATTGGCTAATAAGGAAAGGAAAGGTGGGAAGGAAAATCATGTTTTGATTCCAGCGATCTGCATCATGACTAAGAATTACCAGATATTTTTGGAGTAGGAAACCCTGACTATTATTGTCTCATGTTTTGGAGAGGTAGGCTCAATAAATTATGAAATTTCCACAGGAGGGGACTTTTACAGACTTTAAAAAGAATGAAGTAAATAAATATGTACTGACATGGAATAACATGATGCAATAATATCATTATATGGTTATATTGTTAATTGGAAAATAATACATGAATAAAAGTATGTATTACATGACATAATTCTAAGAAAAAGTAATGCTATTAACAAAAGCAAAAAACAAGATGTTGTTGAGCTATGCAGGGGTTGACAACTAACCATCTTTCTCCTCACCCAAGTTCAGAATGAGTTGAGAGATGGACAGATTATTTAGAAATTTGGGAAATCAAAATATCGGCTTTGCTATTGATAAAATAAAATGGCAGACCAACCATAAAATTCACAGGGAGATTGGGGGAAAGAAACAAAGAGGGATGACATTGTAGCAGGGAAAAAAAATGTTAAAGGTCAAAATGTGTAATATAGAGAAAAAAATTACAATTTGTACGATTAGTAATAGCTTCTTTTCATCACAATATACAATTATGGAAGAAGTGAAAAATGTCCTAAAATGAGAGAACATATTTACAACATACACAAAATAGAGATTCAATATTCAAAATATTGAAACAATTTCTAGAATTCAATATGTATGAAATAAAAGTAAAACACGCTTCTAGTCATTGTAAGTAGCAGTTTCATATTTTTCATTTGAATATTCAAATGTTTTTTAATTCAGTGTTTTTTTTATTGTTAGTTTCAGGTGTACAGGACAATGCAATAGTTATCCTTTTCACCCTCACTAAGTAATAACCTCCCTCCCCCCATCTACTGCCCTCCCACCCCCGATATCATGCTTATCTATTACAATTCCATTGATTCCATTCCCACTCTCTACTTCATGTCCCGTGACTATATGTATATATAATTATAGTTGCCATACAATATTATTCAACATCAGCTTCAGAAATACAGTGCAGTGGTCAGGCCTCTACACCAACTATGAAGTGGTCTCCGCAACAGGACATGAGTCCATCTGTCCCCCTAAGAAATATTTACAACTTTATTGATCATATTCCTCAGACTGTCTTGTTCTATCCCTGAGGCCATATTGCAATTACCAACTTGTATTGTCTCATCCCTTCCCCTCTCCTTCATCCCCACCCCTTCCCAACTAACAACCCTCAGTTCTTCCTCTGTGTCTCTGAGACTATCTCCATCCACTTCTCCCATTCGTTCAGTTCCTTAGAATCCACGTATAAGTGAGATCATATGATATTTGTCTTTCTCTGACTGACTTATTTCACTTAGCATAATGTTCTCTAGTTCCATCCATATTGTTGCAAAGGGTACTATTTCCTTCTTCTTTATAGCTGAGTAATACTCCATTGTGTAAATGTACCAAAGTTTCTTAATCCAGTCATCTACCGATGGGCATTTTGGTTGTTTCCAAGTCTTAGCTATTGTGAATAATGCCGCAATGAACATAGGGGTACATATATTTTTTCGGATTAATGTCTTGGGATTTTTTGGATAAATACCTAAGAGTGGGATTGCTGGGTCATAAGGTAGTTCCATTTTCAGATTTTTGAGGTACCTCCATACTGATTTCCATAATGGCTGCACCAGTCTGCAGTCCCACCAGCAGTGCGCCAGGGTTCCCTTTTCCCCACAGCCTCGCCAGCATTTGTTGTTTGTTGATTTATTGATGATAGCCATTCTGAACGGTGTGTTTTAATTCGGGAATTTTATACATCTATACATTTTAAGTATAAGGTTTTAAAGATGACATTTTCTTTTTTAAGATTTTTGTTAAAAATATAGCTAACATACGTTATATTAATTTTAGGTATACACAATTGTTATTCAACATTTATATACTTAAAGAATTGATCAGTTTAATAAGCCCAGTTAACCCCCTTACACCGTACAATGCTGTCATAATATTATCCACTATATTTCCTGTGCTACATGTTATATCCCCATGAATTATTTATTTTATACCTGGAAATTTGTATTTCTTATACTACTTCACCTTTTACCCCTTTTTAAGTTTTTAAATTACAGTTGAAATTCAATATTATTTTATATTAATTTCAGGTGTTCAGCATAGTAGTTAGACATTTATATACTTTAAGAAATGATCTCCTTGGGCTGGCCGAGTGGCGCGATGGTTGGGAACTGGCTTGGGACGCCAGAGGGCCTCGGTTCGGATCCCACATACGAGGGCCAGTGATGCTGCCCTCTACAGCTAAGATGCTGAACAGCGGCTCAACCTGGAGCTGGGCTCCTGTGAGTCGCCTAGGACGGCAGGTGGGTTGCCATGGGCTACCGTCTGTAGCCAGCAGCCAGCGTGAGTGGCCAGCAGCCAGTGTGAGAGGCCAGCAGCCGCAGTGAGCGGCCGTCCAGCAGCTGGTGACTGATCTGCCTCGCCCGGGAAGAGCGCAATGATGTTGCCAGCTTGGGCCAGTGAAGCAATGTCCTCCACAACTAGACTGAAGAACAAAAGAACAGCAACTTGTCTGTTACACTTCCCTCAATTTCCCAGCACTGTTCCCATTCCCCCAATTCCCCAATAAAAATCTTAAAAAAAAAAAAAGTAATGATCTCCTTGACTAGTGTAGTATCCACCTGGCACTGTATATAGTTATTGGCATATCATTCACTATGTGAGTATTATATCCCCATGACTATTTTGTAACTAGCAATTTGTATTTCTCAATCCCCTCACCTTTTTCACCCTTCCTCCATTTCCCTCCCATCTATCACCACAATAAATCTAGTACCCATCTAACACAATACATGGTTATTACAATATAAAGAGTGCCAAAAAATGTATACACATTTTAAGAAAGGAAAAAACTATATTACAATTGTAACACTCTATATATATCAATAACAAAAGATGAATACAAGTCATGTGTATACATTTTTTTGTGCACCCCCAGTATTATTAACTACATTCTTTATGCCATACCCTACATCTCCATGACTACTGTGTAACAACCAATTTGTACTTCTTAATCCCATCTCCTCTTTTCACTTACACCCCAAAGCTGTCCCATCTGGCAAACCATCAATATGTTTTCTGAGTCTTTGAGTTTCTGTTTTGTTTATTTTGTTACTTTGATTCTACATATACCCAAAATCACATTGCATCTGCATTTTTTTTGTCTGACACTGTATGTAGCACAACGCTCTCCAGGTCCATCCATGCTGCTGCACAAGGCAAGAACCCATCCTCTTCCATGGCTGAGCAATATTCCATTGTGTATTTGGACCACCTCCTCTTTATCCATGCTTCTATTTGATGCCAGGCTGCCCCCAATCTTGGCCATTGTAAACAATGTTGCAATGAACATATGGATGCACACGTCCCCTTGAAGTAACGTCTTGGGTTTCTTCAGATACATGCCCAGAAGTGGGATGATGGGTCCTTCTTTGTCTCTTAGTATAGCCTTTGTTTTAAAGTCTATTTTGTTTAATACACGTATTGCTACTTCAACTTTTTTTTGTTGTTGCTTTTATCATTTCCATTTTTGTGAAATAATTTTTTTCATCCTTTTACCTTACATATTTGTGTTTTTTAATCCGAAGTGAATCTTCTGTGAGTAGCATATTGTAAGACAATACCCATTGTCTTTTGATTGGAGCATTTAATCCATTTACATTGGAAGTAATTGTTGATAGATATGTAGCTATCACCATTTGATTATTCATAATTTTAATCTTTTTTTTTTCCATCTTAAAGAAGTCCCTCTAAAATTCCTTGTAATACTGGTTAGATGGTAATAAAAACTCCTTTAGCTTTTTCTTGTCTGGGAAGCTATTCATCTGTCCTTTGATTTTAAATGATAGCCTTGCTGGTAGAGTACCCTTGGTTGTATGCAGGTCCTTGTTTTGCATCACATTGAATATTTTGTGCCAACCCCTTCTGGCTTGCAAAGTTTCTGTTGAGAAATCAGTTGACAATCTTATGGGAACTCCCTTATATTGTAATTTACTAGTTGCCTTTCTCTTGATGCTTTTTAGAATTCTCTTATTGTCATTAACCTTTGTCATTCTAATCATAATGTGTCTTTGTGTGGGCCTGTTTGGGTTCATCTTGTTTAGAACTCTCTGTGTTTCCTGGACTTATATGTATATTTCCTTTGCCAGGTTAGGAAAGTTTTCAGTCATTAATTCTCCAAATATGTTCTGAATTCCTTGCTTTATCTTTACTCCTTCTGGTATGCTTATGATGATACAAATGTTGTAATGCTTGATGTTGCTCTAGAGGGTTCCTAAGCTTGCTGATTTGATCCTCTGCTTCATCTAGTCTACTAGTGATTTTTTCTAGAGCATCCTTCATTTCAGTTATTGTATTCTTCACTTCTGACTGTTAATTTTTTATGTTTTTTATGTTATTTTTTTTTATACTTGCTGTCTCTTTGTTGAAATTCTCACTAAGATCCTTGAGCAGCCTTATAACCATTGTTTTGAGTTTAGTATCTGGTAGGTCGCTTGCCTCTATTTTATTTAGTTCTTTTTCTGGAATTTTCTCCTGTTTTGTATTTGGGATGCATTTCTTTGTTTCCTCATTTTGGCTGCCTCTCTGTGTTTGTTTCTATGTGTTAGGTAGATCTGCTGTCTTCCAGTCTTGGCTGAGTGGCCTTATGTAGTAGGTGCCCTGTGGGTCCCTGGCACAGTCTTTATGGATACCTGCTCTTGGTGCTCCAGCAGTTACCCTTGTGTTGGTTGTATGTGCCCTCTTGTTGTAGTTGAGCCTTGGTTGCTATTAGCATATCAGTAGGTGGCTTGGCCCTAAGACTGATTGACTGTGGTGTTTAACAACATCCACAGCTTACAGGCTGTTGTGCGGGTGACTTACTGCACTGAGTGGGATTTGCCTTAGTGGGCTCTAGTGCCTGTTGAGACATATCTTTGTGTGTGTCCCTTGTGGGCCTAATTGGGCAGTGTTTTGCTGTGTTCTGAAGCTAACTTGGTTTTAGGGCCTCTTGTGAGGGGCTGTGGACCAGGCCGAGGTCACTAACTGCCTGTGGCTGTTCAGAATATACCTGGTAGGAGCTATAAAGTGATCTGTACTCATTCACTGATTGTGCTAAACCTGGAAATGCCTGGGAGAGGCCCTGCTGTGAACCAAGGATGTCTGTTGTTAGTACCGGACCTGGGATAGCTCTGCTAGAAGCCAGGATACACTGAGGTCTGCTGTCACCTGTTGGCTCCCTTAAGGTTCAGCCAATCATAAAGCTTTGTGCCATACGCAAGTTGGGTGGGACAGGGTCTCAAGGAGTCACTAGAGTGGGAAGAGTTGTGGCCACCAGGTTAATGTAGATTCTGTTGTGGTGCCAGTGCTAAGTTTGGAACTGTTCAGCAAAATTCTCAGAGCACACTAATGTCAGTCACTACCTTCCTGGGGCCTATGGACTCTGATAGTTTTCTAAGAAAGAGTGCAATGCAGCAGGGTCTGACTATTCTCAAAGTACCTCTGGTGTTGAGGGAGTTAGTTGGGGTGGGGTCCGAGTGGAGTCAGCAGGGTGAAACAGTGGAGCTCACCAGACCAGCCAGATTCAGATTTGGCCTTGTGGAGGAAGTATCAACATAGGAAAGATGGTGTCTGCTAGTTGCATGGGAGAAAGCCACTTCACAGGGAAAATGGCAACTGTCCTCCAGGCCTTACCACATACCTCAGTCTGCCCCCCGTATGCCTCTGACACCTCCCAAATCACCGTTCCTGTGTTGGTGCCCAGGGTACTTTCCTGTGAATGAGTGAGACTGTGTGCAGGCCCTTTTAGGGCACGTGTGGGTTTCCCACAGTCCTGAGTTCCACCTGGATGATTGGAATCCCCACTGTCTTTCACAGCCAGATGTTGTGGGGGCTCATCTTCCCAGCACCAGCACTCCTTTCTGGGGAGGCTGGTGAGGGCTGCGGGGGCCCTTGGTGTTTTGGGGGGGCATCTCCAAACCCGAGATATCCCTCCTGATTCTCAACCATTACACGGAGTTCTGGGGCCAGCCTGTTTCACATCTATACCCCTCCTACCAGTCTTGACGTTGCCTATTTTATATATCCTTAGTTATAAAACCTCTGCTCAGCTAGACTTCAGATACTTCTCCAGGATGGTGATTCTATAATTCAGTGGTAATTTTAATGTGTACAGAAGGAAGTAGGCATGGGGTTTATCTACCATGCTATCTTGGATCTCCTCTCAAAAATGACATTTTCATATAGTCCAACTTAAAAAAGGTTTTCACCTACAGACCCTCCATAAAACAAGTTCTAAAGGATGTATGTCAGGAAGAAAGGTCTGAGCTAGAAAAAGCATTATATTTCATAATTTCAAGAAATATACAAGTGTATTTTTAGGTGTTTATATTAGACATTTCTCTTTAACTAGACTTGACAAAATTATTAATTAATTGATATCAAGGATTGTGCCTTACTAATTGTTTTATCACCAGAGCCAGGAACATTGCCAGTATGAAATGATTTCTTAACTAGAATATATTGAACTAGGTCTTTAAGGTGTGCCCTTTTGTATAGATTTTTTGTCATGGTCTTCATAAGAGAAATCATAGGTACTGGGAAATTTGGTGGTGGTTACTCAAGGATAAAAATCCTATTGAACTTAAGATGCTTAAATTAGGCCATCATCACTATAACCACCACCCGCCCTATTTCCATCAATTAATATTTTAAGCTACTCCAAAGTACCTTTTCTCCTAAGTTCCTTTATCTTTGCTACGGTATTAGACAGAGGCTAATATCTGTAAGTTATTTTAGCCTAAATGAAAGATTATACAATTTCCACTTGAGAAGGTCTTTATTTATTTGTTTTTATTTTTGTTTCAGTAAATACAATTATTGATCATGAAAATGAAGCATTTGAAGAATTTAATTATTTTTGAAAAAATTATTTTTGAGGGCTGAATATGTATCATGAATATGCATATGCTGGAAAATGAACAGACTAGACTAAAAATATAGTTTTGTTTTAGCAATAATGGGCTTAGAATTTAGCAGAGAAACAATATTAATTATGTAGACTCAATTAAGTATTTTAAGCATATAGTAAGAAAATAGTTCTTTTCTTTAGACCTCTGAATGCATTTATAAATTTAAAAGATGTTTTTGTTTTCTGTAGAGTAAGTATAGGTAATAAATTTATAATTTATTTCAACTTTTGGGAGATTATGCCAACTCATTATTTCTAGGAAATCAGTGTTCAATCAAAGAGAAATTTGCTTCAAACTAGAAAACATATATTTTGTTGCCATGTAAATGAAGATAAAATTCTGCTTTAATAAAATCCGTTGACTACATATCCTCCATATGAAGAAAATTTAAATCAAATAATAAGAATTAGCATCACAGTTATGGAGTTCAGAAGTTTGAAATTAAGGTGTCAGCCTAACCATTCTTATTCTGAAACATGTAGGGAAAATTCTTTTCTTGCCCCTTCTTAGCTTCTGGTGGTGGCTCTCAATCTGGAATTCCTTGGTTTGCAACTGATTTACTCCAGCCTCAGCCTCCATCATCACATGATATTCTTTCTATAAATATAAATCTGTATATCCTCTTCTCTTCCTCTTAAAAGGACACCAGTAATACTGGTTTAAAGGCTCACCCTCATGACCTCATCTTAACTTGATTATATCTGCAAAGACCCTATTTCCAAATAAGGTTATATCCATAGGTAGCAGGGATTAGTACTCTAACATGTAATGGGGGGAACGCACAATTTAACTCATGGAAATTGTACCCTTTACAGAAATACATATATTGAATGAGTCTACAAAGACATGACAATTAAATGAAAATTGGAAACATGAATCAGATGTTGGATAATATATAGAGAGAGAGATAGAGAGGTAGACAGAGAGATAGAGAGAGAGAGAGAAATGGGGAATTAATTATATTTGAATAGTTTAGTTAATAGTATTGCATCAAAGTTAATGTCTTCATGTCTATAATTTTTATTATGCTTATGTAAGAGGTTAAAATCAGGAGAAGGCGGGTAAAAAATGTAAGTGAACTCTAAAATTTGTGAAGTTTTACAAGTCTTAATTATTGGAAAATAAATGTTTTAAAAAGATCTTTGATTCAGTAACTATTTCCTTGAAACACAAATGGCCAACATCTAAATGTGTAAATTGCCTAAAAACTAGTCAAAAGTGGCGTCATACAGAAGGGAAAAAATGTGCCACTATAAAGATAAGTGTTTTACTTTAAAGTCTTTTAGCAGATAAAGATAAAATTGACATAAATAATAAGAAAAGAAAATGACGTTTTATGACCACTATACTTTAACATCTTACTGTTGCCCAAGTTATATGTTTCTTCAACAATGACAAAGAGCATTAAGAAATTGGTTATGTAGATTAGGGTATATATTAAGTCCCTGCATTATTCAACTAACATTAAAAATAAGTGTGAGTTAAAGAATTGACCTTACCCAATATCAGAACTTTGATTTTGGCTTCTGGGAGATAATCTCTAAACTCTTGAAATGGCTTGGTTGATAAGAGTGGTTTTGTTTCTTTTGGGGTCTTAGACCACTTCAGCTAATCTATGCTAACAAAGAAAATAATTGTGAAGGCTTTGTATCACATAGTGTCAGCTCAGCCTCCAGAGTGCTAGGGGTAGAGATTAACCATGCAGGAGGTGAACTATGTCCAGGAGGACCAAGTCACAGTAAAAGCCCTTGGCAACAACACTCAGATACGCAACCCTGGTTGGCAGTACCTCAATGTGTGTCATCACACATCATTGCTAGGAGAAATCAGTGCTCTCCAGGATTCCACAGTGATAGGACAACTGGAAGGTTTAAATATGCCTGGGGTCTTCTGCATGTGCCTCTTACTTGGTCTGATTTTAATGTGTACAATTTCACTGTAACAGACCAATACTGTAAGTATAAGAGATTCTAGTGAGTTATTTTACTCCTCTAGTCACTATTGAACCTGAGGGTAATCTTAGAGACCCCCAAACTTGGTATTGGTATCAGAGGTGAGGGTGGTCTTGTGGATGCCACAAAAAATAAATTATATTTTAAAATATTTTTAGATCTACCATTTAAAAAATTATTCAAAAGTAATTAACATGAATTTAGTAAATTGACCCAGTTTCTGAAACTTATTAAGATAATGCTAAAATAATTATTGTTAAAAACAAAGTTTGACAATATTCCCAAAAGTCACTTTAACATTTTAAGAAAGGGGAGTCATTTTCAGAATACAAGAGTAAGAAACTTTGACAACTCATTCCTCCATAAAAGCAAGGAAACTATGAAAAATTATCAAAATCATTATTTTCATTACTCTGATAATTAACTGAAGGCTTGGAAACAGATAAGGGTAATTTATTTGAGGAAAGAATGGCTGTTTATCAGAACAAACAGTGAAGCTTGTCATGTTTTAACTTGTATTATTCCTATCCTATTCTCTCATCTCCACAGTAGCCTTGAAAACCGTGAGCTTCACAAGTACAGTAGCCAGGGAAATCAGAATCCTAGCAGCTACTAAGTGGCAATTGGCTTGAAAATCCCTAAAAGATCTAATCCTAGAGAATTACCATATGTAATCTGCCTGTAATATTTGAAAATATCGACTCACAAAGCATATATGTATTTGAATGAACTGAGAGCTCACTCACTGTGAGCAGCCTTTTCCCTGTGGAGTTTGTTGAAATCAACTGGCAAAAACTAATTAACATGGCACCTGTCTGAGATGGAGATAACAACTGGGAAAAAAACAAGAGGCTGGCCAAAAAACACACAAAAAAACAAGCAAAACAAAACAAACAAACAGAAACTTAAATGGGAAAGCAGGAGAATGAGATGCCCACAGGGTTCTTTGAGAATGCCAAGATATTCCTGTGAATGCAGAAGGTCATGCATATGTACCAGACTCTGTACATGCCCAGGGAAAATCTGAGAAGCCCTTAGGTCTCATCTCTAGCTGATGATAAGTCTCTGTACAAACTGAAAATTAAGACTAAGGCAGAGTTGTGAATTGCCAGGGTATTGCAGGCAGCCCCAAACATACACATAAAACACCTTGGTCAAGCCTGGGAGACTTCTTTGTTCAAAGAATTAAGAAATCTCTATCTGTTCTCCAGGTGACAGTTGAGTTAATGAAGACTTCATTGGCAACACAATATAAATAAGAAAAGCTTTGGTGAATTAGTTTAGTTTAGAAAGTCAACAAACCAAAAACAGCAGTGACAAAAACAACAAACAATGTCAGCACACACTAAATGAGGAATATCTGATTGCCAGACTTTCTACCTTATATTATATAAAATTTCCAGTTTGGAAACAAACAAACAAAAACCTCATACATGCAAAGAAAAAGGAAAGAATGCCTCATAACAGGAAGAAAAAAAAAAGTCAATATAAACTGTCCTTAAAGGAGCCTATGTGTTATATTTACTAGACAGATACTTTAAACTAGCTTTTATTTTTAAAAAAATAAAGAAAAATTCATAGAGCTAAATGAAGTAATGTCTAAAGAACAAGAAGAATGTATAAGAATAAAATATCATCAGAGAAGATTTTAATACAGGGATAGAAAATATAAAAAACAATCAAACATAATTCTGGATTTGAAAAATACTGAAACTAAAATGAAAAGTTCACAGCAGATTTATGTAAACAGAAGAAATAATTAGCAAGCTTGTAGATCAATTAAAGTTATTCATTCAGAGGAAATGAAAGAAAAGGTTTGAAGAAAATGAACAGAGCCTTTGAGATCCATGGGATACCATCAACCATACCAAAATGCACATAATGTAATTCCCAGAAAGTGAAGAGTGAGATTAAGGGGAAGAAACAATATTTGATGCAATAATGTTTAAAACTTTGCAAATTTGATTAAGAACATTAAATATCCAAGGAGCTCAACAAACCAAGTATGATTCATGTAGAGATACCATGATCACTCATAATCAAGCTCTTGAAAGACAGATTCTCAAAAGCTTCGATAGATAAATTACTTATATTGCTCAAGGGGTTATAAATGAGATAATCAGCTGGTTTCTTTTCAGAAACCACATAATCCAGAGTACAGTGGATGACATATTCAAAGTCCTGAAAGAAAAAGATTACCAACGCAAACCCAGTCTTTATAAGAATACAAATGAGACAACTGGGTATTCTCATATAGATGAATGCATTTGGCCCCAACTTCATATCATATAAAAATTAATTAAAATTGGATCATATACCTAAATGCAGGAACTAAAACTATAAAAATCTTAAAAAAAACAGGAATAAATCTTTCTCACTTTGGGTTAGCATTTGATTTTTAGATATAACAAGAACAGCACAAGCAGAAAAGAAAATTAATTTGACATTAAAATTAATAATATTATTCCTTTAAATGATACTTTTAAGAAAATAAGGACAACTGGAGTAGCCGGTTAGCTCAGTTGGTTAGAGCACAGTGCTCATAGCACCAAGGTTGCCAGTTTGATTCCCCCATTGGCCACTGAGTTTTGCCCTCCACAACTAGATTGAAACAACTACTTGAGTTGGAGCTGATGGGTCCTGGCAAAACACACTGTTCCCCAATAAAAAGTTTAAAAAAATAAATAAAAAGAAAAAGAAAAGAAAACAAAAGAAGGACAACACATGATGGGAAAATAAATGTCATTTATTAGGTATATAATATCATATTTATTTATATTCGCAGATATGACATCTGCTATAATAGTGCAGATTAATATTTATAATATCAGATATATTTACCAAGTATATATTATATATCTAGTAAAGAAATGATATCCAGTATATATAAAGAATTCTCAAACTCAAAATTGGAAGATAGAAAACCCAATTCTAAAAGTGAACAAGTATTTGAATAGACATTTCTCCAAAGAAATATAAAAATGGCCAATCAGCATCGCAAAAGATACTCGACATCATTAATTATTAAGAAAAAGCAAATCAAAACTTATATAAGATACAATTCTCATTAGGATGGCTAAAATTTAAAAAGAAGTTTTGTAAAAAATATGGAGAAATTAGAACTCTTATACATTAGTAGTGAGGTTATAAAAAGATGCAGCCACTTTGAAAAGTTGAAAGTTTCTTACAATTTTAAACATACATTTATGATATGATCCAGCAATCCTTTGCTAGGTATATAACCAAGGGTATTTAAAACTTATTTCCAAACAAAACTCTGTACACAAACATACATAGCATTATTCATTAGAGCAAAAATAGTTCAAATACCTCTCAACATATGAATAGAAAATCAATATATCAATAAATGGAATATTATTCAGCAGTAAAAAAGGAATGACGTACTGATGAATACTACAGTATGGACACAGTTTGAAAGAATTATAAGAGAAAAATGAGTCATAAAAAATTACGTACTGAATGAAATTTAATTAAAATTTATACAACGTGCCAAGAAGAAAAAATCCATGACAGAAAATAGACTAGTCCTTACCAGGGACTGTGGGAAGGGACAAAGGGGAGTGACTACAAAGATAGAATTTGTTTGTGGGTTTGTAAACTTGTTCTGAAATTAGAGACTGGGGATAGCTGTACAACTTAATCAATATACTAAAAACAACTGAATCATAAACTTTAAAGGTTTATGAATATTATGGCATGCATGTAAATTATATCTCTCAATAAAATTGACATTTAAATAATGAGAATCTCTGTGAAAGTCATAAGGTGTTATCAGAAACAAATATGTCAAAATATATTTTTTATAGAAATACAATAGTTTAGTATAACTTTTAGTCACTTTTCAGTGCTTTTATTTGTACATCTCCTTGTCTAGCTATGCATTTGCATGTATATTTATATTTTCAAAAATTATATTCAGTGAGTAGGAGTCATTATATTTCATATATTTATTTTGAGAAAGTTTTGTTTCCTTCCAGGAATTGCTACTTACTGTAAAATTATATTAGTTACTTATATGACTAACATGAAAAATATGTTTCTACATCTTTAAAATTTCTGTTACCTGGCTTACCACATTATCCACTTAAGGGAAGTACAAGAATATGTAATTAAAATGAAGCTGAGTGTTGAGAGCTTCAGAAAATGTCAAGTTGTTTTGAAGTAATATGTTTCTCACTGATGTTTTAGTCCCTACACTGCTATAGAGCATAATAAAGTCACTGACGCTTTGCAAAATTTAATTAATTAATTAGTTAGTTAATTATTGACTTTATTAGGTAGTTTTAAATACTCTATCTCTATCGATTGCTACATATACACAGGCAAACGCACACAAACACACACACACACACACACACACACAGCGCGCCAAAAATATGTATACACATTTTAAGAAAGAAAAAAAGTATATTAAAATTGTAATACTCAATATATACCAATAACCAAAGATGAATACAAGTCACATTTGACGTCTGCAATTACAAGAGGTGCTCAAAGTGGTTACCATCAGCATCCAGACACTTATGATTACGGTGAACTACTTGAGCAACGTTGACCAAAGTGACCACTTGTACACATTTTTTTTGACACCCCGGTATATATACATTGATATATAACATGCTGATTCTATTATTTAAGAGACCTATGTCTTATTAGTTTTACATTTGCTGTAAACTGTAAAATGAAACAGGATAATGCATGTAAGGAAGATTAATATTCATGAAAGATCCAAATACTTGTCAAATGGAATGAAACTCAATTGGAATAAGTGGAGACTTTACTTAAAATTGCAATAGAGACAGTGCTCAGGCCTCAGAGTCTGCAAGCATTTCTAAATCAAACAGAAAAGGAGAAGAAAGCAGGACGAGAGAGGACATTGTGGGCAGTAGGGCAAGCAGGTGGACTGAGCAGGAGGGAAAACCAGGACTTCATCAGAAATGTTTCTCTCTAGTCAGCCAATTTTCAGAATGAATGGTTAAAATGGGTTGTGTCACATCTTTGTGTTTGTTTAAACTTGGAGTTATCCAAATGCACAGTTTAGGGGCCTGTGAGGCAGATAGAGGCCTGATTAAATTTTATCAAGCCAGATCAATGGGAAAGTAGTGGATGACTGCAATCACTTGGTCACTTTCAATTATGCTTATAGTTAATTATGAAAGTCAGACAGACAGAAAAAAATAACAGTATGTATCAACTATTTCCTATGAGGCAGTCTCTACATTTATGTAATTACATAAAAAATGATCTATATTTCCCTGTTACATTCTGCAAATATATAAAATTCTCCTGTGGTTAATCTCCATCAGTTAATTTTCAATTCACCTGTCTCTGTTTTATCACTGAAGTGTACTACATATTTACACATATCTAGTATAATCGTCATTATACTTCCTAAGAGTATGAGTTTGGAGTTGGAAAGTCCATCTCCATTCTTTTCAATAAATATAGTGAGAAATTTAAATGATCTGACTCAGAGCCTCAGGCCCTAAGTGTATAATTTTAAAATGATTTAAAATATATTTCATATAGTATTAAAAGTCTAATTTAAAAACAACAACAACAATATAGTGGGCCCAAGAGAAAAAAAAAAGATATAGGAAAAGGAACAAATTACACCTTACCCTGCAATCCACAGTATAAAATAAGTACGTATTCAAAATGTTTATGATTTTTTTCTTTAAAAAAACATATTTATAATCTTTAAGGATCTTGAAAATGTGTCCCAATATTTTGATAAATTTTGTGTAAGGCATTCATGAGTTTAATATTGCTTCAAAATTAAAAAGTAATATTTTGGTTTTAAGACGTCTATATTTATAATTCATATAATGAACAGTCCTGGAAAACAGAGAAAGTATTTTTCTTCAAAACAAAGGGAAGGTTTGCTAACTTCCTTGAAAGATTAGAGGTACTATTTTTTTTTTCCAGAGCAAAAGACAGTCACTTACTTCCCATAATAGTTAGATTGCCTTAGCACAAGGCTTTTCTGTAATACGAGCCGTTCCTGTGCAGGCATCCATTTCGGCTCATATTTGTAGCCCTTGCTGGACTTCCGGGTAAGAAGAGTTGAAAAGTATATGCGGAATTTCATAGATCTGTTTTGTTCTGCCATGAGTAATACAGTTGTTTCCGTTCCAGGAGACTAATGTCTTTTAGCAGCATCCATAAAATTGTGTTAGACTAACTCATTAGCATTTAAGTAAAAGGGTATAAAATCTGAGCCTTCACAGTTCTTGGTATTTACTAGTGGTATGATTTGGGGCACTGTACTAATTTTCTAGGGCTGTTGTAACAAATTATCATAAAAACGGGTAACTTAAAACAGCTTAAGCTTTTTCTCTATTCTTCTGGAGGCTACAAGTCCAAAATGAAGTTGTCAGTAGGGCCATGCTCCACGTTCCCTCTTCCACTCTTGGTGGGTCCCTTCTTTGCCTTCTTTACTAGCTGTTGGTAGCTTTCCATCCTCTGTATTCCTTGACATGCAGTTGCATCACTTCAATTTCTGCTCCAGCCATCATGTGACATTCTCCTGTGTGATTCTGTACTGGTGTACAAATTCCTCTCCTTATCAGGATGACAGTCATATTGGATTAAAAGCACACCAAATTCTAATGTGACCTTATTTAAGGTAATTACATCTACAATAGTCAATTTCTAAATAAGTTCACATTGTGGGGTACTAAAGTTTAGGTTTTAAACATATACATCATTTTGAATTTTGGAGATAATTCAACCCATTACAGATATGTAATCATACCACTCAGTACCTCAAGTGTCTCATCTGTAAACTGGGGATAATTATTATCAATGTAATGGGATTAAATGAATTATTGTAACATTCTTGGATGAGCACCTTTGGTAATGTTACAGCTAACTTGTTGTGATCATTATCACCATATTCACAGATTATAGATAGAGAGATAGATAGATATAGATATATATATCAGAAACATTATCATTTCATCATTTGGGAGGACAGAGATAGTGAAGGCTATAAATAATTTAAAATTTGAGTAAATATTAATATATATGATTGCAATTAACAGTGTATTTTCAATGTCATAACTTTCTCAATATTTGCATTTTCATACTTGTGTTAAAACAATGCATGTTCCAAGTGAAACCCCGTTGTTTAACAAACTGAAGAGAGAATAGGGTTTTTGAATTCAAGTATACTACACATATGGATAGGAATAGTGAGAGCTTTAGAAAATGTCAAGTTGTTATTCATTGATTAAAAATTATTGATGTAGCTCTTGATGAAACAAGTATGCAATAATCTGTTTAAACTCATAAAATATGTAATAAAGCTAAATAACAGTTATATAAATAACCTGACTTCCAGTGTTTCTCAAGAACATTGTAAAGACAATACCTAACAACTCTGAATTTCAAATAATACATGTTTCTAATTAGTCATCATTGTAATCCCAGGGTCTCCTATCCTAAGCCTCACATTTTGACCACTTTTAACAACAAACCCGCCTGCTGTTCTAGAAGGAAGAATGCCTACTGTCCATAAAGAAAACCCTTCCTAACAAAATGTATATATTACACTAGCACTTGATAAATATTTATCCTAAGTGCTATTATGTCTAAAACATTTCACTTTGGCTTTCAATCATATCATTATTTAATACATTAAATCATTGTCCTCAGCATTAAAGATGGTTGTAATTCACACGTCACTTAAAACTGAAATATGAAGGTACCCAAAATTAGAAAAAATTCACTCATTCACATTCCCAGGAGAAATAATTATGTATCTCAAGATGGAATTATAACCCATGCATTTTGAAATAAAAATTTTACATGATTCACATTAGTTAAAGAAAAAAACAAATTTAAATGGTCTGGCTACATATAGTTTTGCCAGATGAATGTATAGAGAAAATGTTTACCTGGTATAGATGGTGTGTTCTATCAATATTTGGGCAATTACTGACCATTGGGTATGACTTACTCAGATGACTTTCTTCTGAAACAGCGGAAAAGTTATTTTAACAAATGGGTATAGATAATAAGAACCAAACTATCCTGAGGAATAAATCAATATTCCATTTATTCAACAGGTATTTAAATATTGGTGCATATATCACAGAGTATAAACATTTGTGTGTGTGTGTATATATATATACATAATGTATGTAATATATATTATATATATATATATAATCAATATATAATAACGCCAAAAAATAAGAACTTAAAGAGAATATGAGATAGAAGTTGGACAAAAATGCCAAAGAATCAATCTACATTATCAAACAAAATAAAATCCTTCTCTAAGACAACTTGTATCACATTCTAAAATTTACCCTATACACTGCAACACAAATTACAGTCCAATTATTCATTTAAAATTTTGTATTGCTATTTGCAACTTTGTATGCTTCTGTTTAATATTTATAAACAAGCTTACATTTCAGAATTCTTTACTAAAAACATATGCTTTAAATTGGACCTGTATGTGTCACTTGTTAAAAAAAAAAGTTATTTTCAAGAAGTGAAATTTATAGACGGCCTTTCAATGTCTTACTGGAATTGTATGAGCACAAATAAAATAAAGCAAAATCATCTGATGTAGATCTAAAAAACAAATTGTGGTGTAACAAGTTCATTTTACCTGTTCAGTCGATGCTGAGACTTATATCCAGTGATGAAGAATTACATAACTAGTGAGAAGTCCTCAAGCTTTTTGCTGTCATCAAGAACACTTCTCCCAAGAAGACAAACAAGCAGCCAAAAGATATGTGAAAAAATGCTCAGCCTTACTAGCTATTAAGGAAATGAAAATCAAAACCACAGTGAGATAACTCTCACACCTGTTAGAATGGCTACTATCAACATGACAAGTAATAACAACTGCTGGAGAGAATGTGGAGAAAAAGGAACCCTCATACACTGCTGGTGGGAATGTAATTTGGTACAGCTGCTATGGAAGGCAGTGTGGAGGCTCCTCAAAAAATTAACCATAGAATTACCATATGACCCAGCAATCCCTCTTCTGGGTATCTACCAAAAAACCTGAAAACATTTATCCATAAAGATGTATGTACCCCTATGTTCACTGCAGCACTATACTCAATAGCCAAGACATGGAAACAACCAAAGTGTCCTTCAATAAATGATTGTACAAAGATGTGGTATATATTATGGAATATTACTTGGTCATAAGGAAAGATGAAATACTGCCATTTGATACAACATGGATGGATCTTGAGATTATCATCCTAAGCTAAATAAATCAGACAGAAAAGATAAAAAAACATATGATTTCACTCATATGTGGGATATAAAACTGAAAGCAACAAATAAACAAGACAAACAAACAAAAACACATAGACACAGACAAGATTTTAGTGGTTACCAGAGGGTAAGGGGGTAGGGGGTCATAGAAGAGGGAAAAGGGGGTCAAGTATATGATGACGGAAGGAGAAATGACTCTGGGTGGTGAACACACAATGTGACATATACATAACATACTATAAAAATAAACACTTGAAACATATATAATTTTATTAACCAATGTCACCCCAATAATTTTAATAACAATTTTTCAAAAAGAATTAGTTAGAAGGTAATTCAGATCATGTAATGTTGCCTAGCCATGAAATGGAGTTATATATATCTATATATACACACACACATACATATATTTAGTTCAGTAAGATTATACCAAGTCTGCTAGGAGTAAAGCAATAATCTAGGGTAGATATAAAAACAAATATAGAATCATTAAATAATATTGGTATTTTTATAACTGATTTAGGTATAATCATGTTAGTAATTTTAAATAATTTTCACATTTTGTCTTGTTTATTTTGCAGATTAGGCCTTCAGAACAATCATCAAAATGTGTTGTTTAATATAAAATAATTTTAATGTAAGTTAAGGGAATTATATCAAATGGAGCCTACACTGATATTTTCACAGATAGTTTTCATTTGATATATGAATTAAATCAAATGATCATTTTAAAACACCTGTGGATGGTCATTTCCATGTACAAAAATTGTATATCATCAAAATATATATAGCCTCTGCACCTTCCCTTATTATTCCTCAAAGAGGACTGCAGCTATTTGTCCTTGCTACTGTGTGTTGAGGTAAATGGAATGTGGAAACTTCATGGACTACTGGAGAGTGCAATTAAGCTAATGATTCCTGGATAGTTCAAACATAATAACAATCTCTCATTCAGAACAGAGGAGATGTAGAAGACACAGAACCACATGAGAACATACATTCTTATCAAATTTCACTTTAGTATACATCAGGTACATCGCTGAAATAGTCCAAGGTTATTTCTCAAGAATTTAATTTCATATTTGCCTTATATATGTTTAACAATAATTCTAATTCTCACATCAGTTTGGGGTATTCAAAAAGAATACTGAATCTCTCAAGAAATCTCGTTAACCAGTGCCACCAAAAAAATAAGTGAGATTTGTGCGGGTTGTTCCTACTCCATCTCCTTTCAATTACCAGTTTGGCAAGTGTGGAAAATGGATGGGTTTTAGAAAATGACTTAAGATGATAGTAACTTAATCAAGTGGAGACTCCAATGTTGACTGCTCTTTCAGAAATCATTTCTCCTTCAGAGTAAAGAAATATCCCAAGAATTTAATATCTACAATATATAGTTAAATAAGTCTTCTACAAAATATTTCTATTTTATTCTGAAACAATATAAAGATCTTTTTGCAGAACACTTTGGTTTGTTAATCTATACTAATTTTGAGATAGTCTATGGCAAGAGAATTGCATCATTTAAAATAAGGATAACAATTGACTCTACCACAGTTCTCACAATGTAAAAATCCCTTTTTGAAACAATTCAGGTTATCTTAATATATATTGTAGTATTATAGCATGATGTTTTCTAATTTCGGTACCTTAGTTTTTACATTTTAGTCTTCTGTAGTTTCCTTTTAGGATATATATATATATATATATATATATATATATACACATATATATACGCATACATATGTATATATATATATACATATATATGTATATATATATATATATATATAATTTTTTTCAAAATAAACAATACAAGAATAAACAATACAATTTCATGTAATTGTCAGTGCTGTGAAGTAAAACGACTTAGAATAAATAATGAGAGATATGTGGAGAAGACCAGGTGTTTCTGATAGATATCACTAATATCTTCTCTGAGGAAGTGACCTTTAAGCGAAAATCTAATTTGTGACTATCTATAGTGAAAACATTTCATGCTAGAAGGCAGTGAGTATAAACGCTCTGGGGTGGAAGTCAGTTTGGCATTGTCACAGAAGAAACAGAAGTGTAACTGTAGGTAATAGCATGTAGAAGAGACCCTCCTGAAGATTAAGTAAAGAGATTCTAGCAATAACTTTCTAGGTTTTTGTAAAGGTATATCTGTGTGTGTGTGTTGGGGGTGGGGGAGTTCCCAAGATGTTTGTCTAATGTGGCATGGAGACACTGGAGGATTTTGACGAAATAATTAAACAATCTGCGCAATGCAACATCACACAAGGTGTTTTAGAGGAGAGACTATAAAGAAGGTAAAGTGGCTTCCAAGAAATGAATAACAGGAAATTAGAATAAATGGTAAACAGATTGATCCACTTCAGGGATGTTGATTTCTTGGGATTGATCTTGGTAGTGGAGGTGGTGATAAATTGATAAGTTGGGGAAATAACTTTTAATAAAATTGATGGGACTAGTAGATAAGATGGGAGCTGTGAGGTGAAAAAAGAAATCGAGAATGACTTCAAGATTTAAGTTTGAGTATTAAGGTGAATGGTGATGCTATGATTAAGAAGGGAGATACTAGAGAAAGATACTAGAGAAAGATACTATGTTGGATGTGTTAAATTTATAATGGTTGTTAAAAAGTGCAATGGAGATGCTGATCCTTAGGTAATGGGATAAATAGTTTAGAATTCAAAAGGATGTTAGCAGCTAGTTCTGTAAATTTGAAAGTCATTTGTACTTAGTATTCCAAGTCGTGGGACTGAAAGAGATCACATGGAGTTGTGTCTTGAAACACAAGCAATCATGTCAACTCTCTTCTTTGTTTATTTGACATTATCGCCTGTGTCAATTAAGTCCACAATATCTTACATTCTTGCCTTCAACTTCTTTTCTCCATCCTGCCCTTTCTTAATTCATTTGGCTATCCATGGATGACACTGCTCACTTTCAGACTTTCCAAGTGATGGTTTCTTTTTCTCATACCCCACATGTTACACGTTTCTGCTAAAAATAAGCTTTAGTTTGCCCTGGGTGAATGTATAAACTATAATTATATAGTTTAAACTATATTTGTATAAAGTATACTCATATATACATATACATATATACATATATATATATATATATATATATGTATATATGGTTGTCGGAAAGGTCTTGATGTATTTTTTCTATGCTGTTCATTGCAAAAATGCGTCATGACTTTTCCAACAACCATATATATATATATATATATATATATATATATATATATATATATATATATATATATATATAGTGCCACAGGATGTGGAGTACAACATAGGGGATAGAGTCAATGGAATTGTAACAGCTATATATGATGTCAGAGGGGTAGTAGATTGTGGGGCGTGGGGGGTATTATCACTTTGTGAGGGGTGTAAATGTCTATTATATTGTTTTGTACACCTGAAACTAACAAAAATAAAAAGTAATTACTGGGTGTTATGACAACTGTCCTTTTAGTTTTAAAAGGAACTGCCCACCTATTTTCCAGAGTGGTGAATGATGTTAAAATCCAATCAGCAATGCATGTGAGATCCAGTGTCTCTGATTCCCACCAGTATTTACTCTTATCATTTTTAAAAATATTACCCATTCTGATAGGTGTGTAGTGATAGCTCATTGTGATTTTATTTGTATTTCTATAATGGATAATAATGTTCAGCATTTTTATAGTCATGTTGGCCAAACATATATGCTCTTCTCTGAAATGCCTGTGTTTCTTCTACCCATATTCTGATTGAATTGTTGTTCTTTTAATGTTAAGATGTGAGAGTTCTTTATATATTCTAGATAGTGACTTGCTATGGTCTGAATGTCTGTGGCCTCCCAAAATTCATATGTTGAATCCTAATCCCCAAGGAAATGGTGTTACTAGGTGGGGCCTTTTGGAGGTGATTAGATAATGAGGGCCTAATTGCAGGAATACTTCCAACACAATCTAGTCCTGTTAGAGAGAGTTTTTCTCCTCTGGGACATAGTAAATACTAACAATCTTTCATTCATGTCACTCAGTAAATTAATCAGAGTACTATTCCCAAGTGTTGAATATGGTGGTTCCAGAATTTAAAGAGGTCTACAAAAGAAAACAAAATAGTGTTCCCCGTTTATTGGGAAAATATTTAAATTATAATAATTTGTCCAATGCTTTGAAGGGGATTAGTTACAGGCCCCAAATAGCTGTGTCCTGGAAAACACAACATTATAATGATTATTGATTTTTTTTTTAAAGAAAAATGTGATTATTACATCTTTATAGCAGTTATGTCCCACCTTCTGGGGCCATGTGTCCTTCTAGGCACTTCCATTATACATGTCACTGCTTTGTTATCCAGAGAGTTTAACATTATATTATCTATTTAATTTACCAATATGATGTTTTAGGACAGCGGTTCTCAACCTTTCACAGGGGTCGCCTAAGACCATCGGAAAACACATATTTTCGATGGTCTTAGGAACCAAGACACTGCTCCTCTATCCATCTCCAGGCCCACATGCAGATACGCCCACATACGAGTACCCGGTGACCCCTGTGAAAGGGTCGTTCAACCCCAAAGGGGTCGTGAACCACAGGTTGAGAACCGCTGTTCTAGGGGCTGTACAGAAACTCCTAGTTGCTTTGGACTGTGCTGTTCAGAAAGCAGAAGGATTACCATTTTCCTGGGGCAAAAATGTAAATTGACTTTCTTTGTTATCCCAAATGAAGTTGAAATGTTTCTTGTACTTTACATTGCTCTGACCAATGGCCACTTACCATGTTTCTAACATCATGTTAATCTGCTATAAATGCAAATGAGCTATAAGCTGAATATTAGAGCATCCATCTAGCTTTTATAGGGGTGAGGATTATGAATTAAATAAAAATATAATGGCGAACAGCATCCATCTTTAAGGGTGACAGTACTTTCTTTTCCCATTGAGATATATTATTATTATTATTATTATTATTATTATTATTATTATTATTATTATTATTTTGAAGCACATCCTTGGCTGGGGTCAGGCATAAATCCAGTCTTCTACTTTCATTTGTCATTACAATAACTTAATCCACAGGCCAAGGATTCAGTGTGGGGCTTCTGCCAAATCCCATACATGCTCATTCTAATAGCATAATTTTCCCACTTCTCTGAACAATGTCCTTCCTTCTCCTATCATTGGCCATGACAGTACTGTTATTTCTACTTTATTTAGTACAGACCATCTTTTACATAAAGCTCCTAGGTGCCATTTTAACTGGGTTACTGATAGCTTTATCTCCTAGGGTTTTTGCTTGTGTATTGATAACTATTTCATGGAATAATTCATGCACATCAATAAATTCTTATTTATCTAACCTTATGGTCCATCCCCCAACTCACCCTTAAGATCAAGTATTACACGTGATCTCCCAGGTCCTGATACTGTGCTGGCTAAATCTTGTGGCTTCGTCAGGGTCTAGTCCTTTCCTTCCTGTACCAGGCCCAGCAGTTCTGCAGTCTTGTTCTAGTGGTCAGGAGGAGAGACAGAAACAGATATGGAGGGAATGTGTTTCCTTGCAAAGCACAGACATTTGTGGGGAAGTGGTAATAGTCTTTAACACGAGAAATGGGTCACTTCTGTGAGAATAGATGGTTTTGAAAGATCTTGTTTCAAGGCTTGAAAAATGTGTCGACTTAGATATCTCAATTCCAAGTCTCACAGACTCACTCTATCCTAACTAGGGTCAAGATCATCTAAGCCAAGAAGACCTTGGTATAACTGACTTGAAGTGGCTGAGAATTTATCCTTCTCTGGAGCTACGCTACGCCTACAAGTAAGTCTTGTGCCTGATACTCCAACGTTTCTGTGTTCCAGCAAGAGCTGACTCTCTTTATAAGATGCCACAAGTTAGTTAATCTTTTATAAGTTAATATTCATCCTTGATTTTTCATTGTATGTTCTGATGCATGAATGGCACTTGGCAGCAGGCATCAAACTCCATTACCCTCATAAGTAGCACACCCAGCATAATGTATTGTCTTCCACCTCTCACTACTGTCTCATACCAGGTTACCATATGTGAATTGTTGAACGACAGCATTGGTCCTCTGTGTTAGGGGATTTTATTGATTTGCCTACTACAAGTAATGGGATCCACATTGCCAGCATCCTCGTGGGTGATCCAGTCCACATTTCTGCCTGTGAGTTTGTTCTTTCCAGCTGCTCCTGAAAACAATGATAATAGGCCAGATCCATAGGTAACAGATCCTGGAATAGAGATTTTTAAGCAGGCATTTTATAGGACTGTTCCCTCAGGAGCAACACATGTGTGTAAGTAAAAAAAGCAGAAAAGGGTCGAATGAAGAGTTGACCTGAAATTCAGGTACAGCAAAGGCCTCAACCAATCCTATTGGAAGCTCTGGAGCTAGGATGGCCCTCCTGGATTGTCCTGCCTAAAGGTGAGGACATCAGTACCTATGTCTACCTAATTACCACTTATTGGTTGGGGTTGCCCCCATAGGGACTTTGAGTGTGGGTGGGACATCTGGGCTGAGACAATTTCCAGAAAGGAACTTACCTGAGAGCACTCAGCTCCCAACACTTCCACCAGCTGAGAGAAAATTTGTCTCAAGTCTGAAGTATAGAACTTCCAGACGAACTATTACATTTACTGTCCTCATTAATGTCCAGATACCTCATACCTATTCATGAGGGATTTAGCCTCTTTCTCTCCACTGTTACTACAGGTGTTGTTGTTGGTTATTTCATCATTTACATTACCACTCCATAGGTCAGTCACAATGGCTTATGCTCCACCAGCAATATGACCCAGATCTCAATGGCTTAAATAATTAGGGCATGTTTCTTATTTCTTATACATGTCCAGAGTGCGTTGTTAGAGGGTTTACTTCATCTTAAATATTCAAGGGCCCAACATGAAAGAGAATATTTTGCTTAGTATTAGGTTGTTGTAGCAGAAAGACATGGAGGATGGTTAATTGTGCACTGATTCTTAAATTCACTTTGAAATGCAATGTTTTATTTTCCTGTGTTTTCCATTGAACAAGGCATATTTTGAGGCCACTTAAATCTTCATAGAGTGCAGAAATGAAATTCTACTATGTACCCAGAAATAATCATAACTCACTGATCCATGATAACTAAAACACTATTTAGCCCTAATAACTAAAACAGTGTTTAACATCATTGAAGCTAGGGTCTAGTTAGTCTCTTAGTTTCTTTTTCTTAAAATTGGCAAAAATTGTTTTCTCTTTCTTTGTTTAGCCTCTCTTTTCTATGGTAAATATACAAGTATACAAGACCTTTTTTTTTCTTGTTTTTAATCACTGATAATTGCATCACCTCCAAAATCTTGCTTTTCAGTCTTCCTTTCTTATACTGCAGCATCTTATATTTAAAGCTCACATATTCCAGCACAGACATCTCAGCATTCATTTATCCTATCAAGATGTCCAAATAATTCACTCTAACCTTTTACCGAATTTGTATTCCATCAGGTAAATGAAAATTGCTCTTTGGTAAACCACCTTAATTATTTGGGTGCTCAGTCTTTTCCCTGACATTTCCTAGAGAATTTCCACCCACATTATTTTTGCCAAAGAAAAGCAGCTGAAGTCATTGTGGAGATGCAACAACAACAAAGAATACTCAGGGTTTTTCAAATTTTAGAATATGGCCACAAATTTCAAGTGCTTAATAATAAACAAAACTATAAAACAGATACTTTTCTAAGTATTTTAATTATATAAACAAATTTAATCCTCACAAAAGCATTATTATGTAATGACTTTTTTATCACAAATTTACAGAGAGGAAAATTAGGTTACTAGTAAGTAGCTTGTTTCAGATAAAAGTGAATAGAAAAGCCAAGATAAAAACACAGGTAATTTCCCTCCGAAGTGAATAATCTTTTATCTCTTATTAATAATCAATTTTCTTAATAAATTCACTTTCATTTTTAGCATTCTGCTTTCTTTTATTCTCCAGTCTATTTTCTTCTGCCCCTATCATGTGTCTCCTGTGTTGCTAATTATCTGATTTTTTTTTCTTTTTACCCATCTATATCTAACCCATTCTTCAGTGAAGTCTCATTCTCAATGCACAACTCAGGCAGTTTCTTGCTGCATTTTTCTCCCTGTCCTTTATCATGAAATTGTTTTTCACTTTACTGGATTATTCCCTTTAAGCTTAAAAGTAAGCCATAATATATCACATTAAAAGAAAAAGACACAAACATTTATCTTGATGATATATCCTTATACAGCTACTGCATTATTTCTCTGCTCCAATTTGCAGCAAAAGTATTAAAACAGTTCTCTAAACATATTTCTTCTTGTCTCAATATCCCAGTAACAGAAAGAGATGAGATAATTGTCCCTTTACATTTTGATGAGAAAAAGAGCCTTTGTTTTCAAAACTATTAATAAAAAGTTTTAAAACCAACTTACATTATAAATATTTTTATACAATAATTACAAAATTATCTACAATATTATAAGCACAGTTGTAGCATCTTTCGATCAACAAAAGTATTTAATAATATTATGAAGGGCATCGTTCATTATGTTCAGGTAATACAAATTAAAAGTGCCATTTTGTTCTCTAATCAAAGTACTTTTTATATCTTTTCCTTGGGGGGATGTTATGTCTTCTATATATTGGTGTTATGACTTTGAAAAATTTAAATTTGTTAAGTGAAGCACAGGTTGTCTGATGGCGAGCAGAGATTCAGCAAAAGACCACAAGATAAATTGAAATTGAGGCACTTATTACTCACAGGTCCTCGTGGGGGTACACATCATGCTTTCAGGGCCCACACAGGAAGGTCAAGGCAGGCACAGAGAACAGCGGGGCCTAGAGTATGTATTTGCATTAAGGTCTATGGGTGGAGTGCTTTGTGATTCCTAGGCTAGAGCCAGGTTTATCCACTCAAATTAAAGGAGCAGGGTTTAGTAAGCTCCATGGAGGTATTATCTAAAGGATACACAAGGGGAACACTCTGGGAGGCAGACAAAAGTGTCAACAGAAGGGATTTGGGGAAAGTCCTATCAGAAACTTATAGTTGCTTGTGACACTGGGGCGGATATCTAAAGCATGTGTTTGTAGGAGGAGGCTAGTGTGAGTTTTAAGGTCCCTGAAGTTAGCTTGGCCCAACAGAATGGATGCCCAGATAACAGTACCATGGAGTAGCTTAGCTAAACTCTCAACAGTTAAAAAACAGGTAAAGCTACCTTTTTGAGGAACGTGAATTGTGGTAGAGCTAATGAACACAGATTGAGCCCACATTTTCAAGTTCGAGTTTTTAGGCTAATGTATAAAACAGGTAGTCAGCAGTCACAGAGCTCATTGGAGAAATGACAAATCTTGATTAAAATCAACCAGATAAGACTGCATCACCAAAAATAATTTCAGACTTTTGTGTATGCACAGGCAACGCTGTTAATAGGGCCATCGATCTTAGAAATAATACATGAGCACCTTGGAATGATTGATAATATGAGTATTCAAACAAGGGGAGATGAATCCAAAGCAGCTAAGAGTAAAGGCAATTATTTTTTCATACCAACATAGTATTCAAACCATTTATGTGTTGAGCATTCATGTGTTGAGTAGAAAAATCTTACTGTATAGCGCTGTTTAAATGAATGCATAGAAATGTTGACCCAGTTTATATTTCTGAACATGGTGGGTATGGTAATTCCCAATTTAAGAACACATGCATATGTATTCATATATAGATAACTGGAGTAAATCAACCCTACTTTTAAATTCAGTCTAGATTATGATCATCAGGATGGAATGTAGGCTATGCTATTAAAGAAGCATATTCATGTCTGTTACAAATGGTAGAATTTAAAATTAGACACAACTTAACTCAGTATTTAAAAGGAACAATTTTTAAAATCTCAAATATTGAACTAAAAAAGAGCGGAGTGTTTTCAGCCGATTTGAGTCAACCCCATGTTAAAAGGCACACAAATAACATTGAAAATAGAACAGTGCTCTGCTACTCAGTGAAAACTGAAGAACACGCCTGACTTTATTTTAATTGACTTATTTTCATCTTTCTAATGAATCGCTTTAAACTTCTAATGGATCAGATATCTGATTCTTTTGGTAGGAAGGCTGCTAAAAGTTCAATTTTATATAATTGCATAATTTTTCATAATTTAGAAACTGTATCTATAAATGTTATAAAAGCATTCTATCCACTCAACCCTTTATGGTATGTACTCCTTATTGGGCAATTTATACTGTCTTTGGACTGCTTAAAATGGTTGATCTTATCTTTCCAACGAAATCCCAAGTTTTTCGAGAGTGAAAATCTAATCATCTTTTAGTCATAAGCCTACAACGAATATATGTTTATTCAACACATGCTCAAAGCCAGGCTCTAAATTAGTTACAGGATACAAGCTGAGATGGAGATATGAATTCCTTTATGGAGACAACATAAGGAGACAGACACATAAACACACACAATAGAATATAGTAAATATTATTGCAGAGACATGGTGGTGTAGAAAGAGAATCAAGTGAGAGTAGATATGACATTTTAAAGGGATCCCTGAGGATACATTGGGATATATCAGTTAGACAATAAAAATCTTAAACTTTTTGTTATCCTTTATAACACTCAGCATAGAATTATTCATTAGCCCTTACAAAACACATACCAATGGACAAAGTATTTTTTGTTATAAAGTCATAGGGAGGATGTGGACTCAGAAATTTCCCAAATTCTTGCCTGTTTACCAATATCTTTAAAACATTACAAAAGTATAAATCCCTCATATGTATGTACACAACTGTAACCATGTATATATTTCCCTAAACATGTATTACCTTTTAGCTATGCTTTTATTAGATAGCAAGGGCGGATGGTTAAAATATAAATTGGAATAAAATACAAGCAAGAGGTGAGGTAACTTTACAAGTTATTCCAAGAAGTTTTAAAAGTTGTTTTTGTTTTTGTTTTTTTTAAATGAGAATTAATTGTTGGCTAAATACCCACAGAGTATGTAAAGATTTATGTTGGCTGAAGAAGGTAAACTAAACTTATTTTATGTCTTCATAATAATGCAGTTCCTCATGCATTTGTCAAATGCATTAACTATTCAATTTATAAAAACAAAACAATTGAACAAGCAAAGCCTACACAGCAAGTTAAAAATACAAGGTTTAGAAAAAGCTTTCAAGTGTTTTCCAGCTCTATTATTTAACTTTTAAAAAGCTGCCCTATCCTTACTTTATTATGTTTTTAATTTAAGGCATTCAATATAAGTTTTACCTCTGAATGATGATGCATAAATGCTTTTATCTTTATTGCTCCTGAAAATTTTTACTACTATTCAAGTTTATATTTTTTCAATCTCAAATAAATATAAATTGAGTTAATGCACAGCTAAACATCTGATGCTGTCTTTTGGATTATCAGTTATTAATGCTAGGAAAATTAATGGTTTCTTGATATACATTGCCCCTTCAGTGCCCAGCAAACTATTTACATCTTAATGGATTTTTTAAAAAAGCTTCTTGAAAAAAATTACATTATTGACTCAGTAATATACTTTCAAAACCATGAAGAATTGATGGTGACCTTTTCACTTATGTTAAATATTTTTTCTTATGTTTATGTTATTCTTTAAAATAATTATATAGATAAATAATTAAGTAGTTTATTGGTATAGTTGATATTTTATCTATAGAGCTTTTCTGGTATAATGTATACTTCCATGTTATACTGAAAATTCATATCTGTTTCCCATTAGCCACCTAGCAAAGCACTGTATCGGGATGGATTTTCACTGCAGATGGCATAAAAAAAAAAAAGGAAAAAGAAACAAACAACAAACAATACACGGGGCCAGTTCAAGGGGTGGGGGGGATGTTGATGAAGCAAAGATATTTTCTAATAGTTTAGAAAGTAAGAGCAAAATTAAGGACTATGACCTGGTCACATGTTAGAGAGGCTTCATGGAGAAACAGTCAATTTGGAGTCAGTTGTATAGAATTTGAAGCCTGAACTCTAAGACTGTGTGTAAAAAGATATGTAAATAATTCTTGGTTTCTCATTTAAAAAATTATATATAATAGTCATTAATGCCATAACTATACAGTGCATAGGGCCTGATGCATACTAAGTCCTCCATAAATGTTAATTATAATTATACCCATGTCTTCCAACTGATGGTGCTGTAACCTGCAAAAGTTAAAAGCACCTTATATGGTTAAAAAACATAAAACAGGCACACTAAAAGAAGAAGAAAAGAGAAGATATGAATAACATAGAACAGGGCTTTTAAAATTTAGAAGTGTAAAAATAAAAAAAATAATAATAATTATGATGCTTACTGAAATGGTCCAAACCCAGAGATTTGGCTTCAGTTGGTCTAGAGCTGTGCATCAACATCTGCATTTTTATTAGGCCATCGGATGATTTTGTTGCTATTTGTGCAAGAAAATCAATTGGATAAATACTGAGGAAGAATAAAATTCAATTTCTGTGGCCATTGCAGCTCATGCTTCCTTGAAAGATAAAGACTTCATCCTTATGTGGAGGAAGAGATTATTTTGTAAAGCAGTGTAATATTTGAGTTGATATCAATATTTCTTAATTATATCTGTGTCCCTCGAAGTTGAATTAGATATGTTTAAAACAAACATATTCTGAAAAGCTGCCATGTCTGTCCAAGATGGATTATCAATGAACAGATTTACTTTCCTATATGAAGGAACTTCAAAACAGCAGACTATATATCTGTATCTGTATTATCTATATTTATACATCTACGTCTATATCATCTATATTATCTGTCTTTATCTCCATGTCATCTATATGAACATACAAAGTGGTTTTTAAGGCAACAAATGACAATGGGTCATATTTTCTGACAGATGGGAAGCAAACTACATACACACCTCCCTCACTGCCTTGAGAGAGTTCCCAGGCAGAAGCAGGGAAGGGGAAAGCAACAAGAATCCAGACAGCCCCATGAATTGAGAATACAGAGCTGCAAGTTCAAAGAGAAAAATGTGGCTGCAGATTACAATACAGATTATTAAAGAGACGAGATCTTTACAAAGTGATAATTCTACTTATCTATCTAAATAGAGCCTGAATACTGATCAACACAAGTGTTTAAGTAAACTATCCAAGGCTGTGTTAAAAAAACAAAAAAAACAAAAATCTAAGGATATTAGAGAACAGTACCAGTGTTTACACAAGTCTGAGAAAGTGCCTGTTCCCACCAGCCAGACCAAACACACTTAATAATTTATATGATTTTGTATAGGATATCTAGGAATATCTTTCCTCAGAAGCTTGGAATAATATATCCTCTAAAGAGGCTATTCTGGACATATCTAGAAAATTATGAAGAACCTGAACATTCAAACTCTAAATTAACTGTATCCTAGGATAAACTTCACAAATATTTATAAGGAAAAAAAAATCATACCCAGACCCTAACAAGGTAACAATTCTCATGCAACTTTAATATATTCAAATAACTGGTAACACTTTGTTCTTACAAAAATATACACGGCATCATATAGACATTGCTTGATGTATTCAAGCAAATTATATATCAATTATTCTTCCTATTTTTTTGCATGTATCATTAGAAGGAGACAAATTTATATGCATTATGTGAATTTGATCATAAATATACTAAATACTGGGATCCCATAGGCATAAATAGTCCAGCAGAGGTTATCTAGATAATTATTCACAATATATGTGTGTAAACATTGTCATCTAAATCAAGGCACTCTTGGGCCCATATGTTTAAAAACTATAGTAATTATGGGAAATTTCTAAGCAAGAAGTTAAAATAATCAGATGCTTTCTAATGGAGAGAATTATATAAGCCACTTCTGAGGGTGCACTGCTATTTATTCTAGTGAAAGATGACGAGAGCCTCATCTAAGACACTGGTGATAGAGAAATGAAAGTGTTTAAGGCTGTTTATAGCTGTGATACTTAGTATAAGTGGCATCAGGAGAAGTCATTATTTCAGAAGCAAAGCTGATAAGTTATTTGCTATACAAAGCAAAATTCTACAATGATTATTACCTTCCTGATTTCTTCCCAAAGATGTTTCGGATGAAAAGTTAGTCAACTCAAATCTTTCTAGTTAGTTGTACCTCTGTACAAACGTAGGAATGTGTAAAAAACTATATCTTTACATCAAATTATACATACACGCAAATGCTTGAATTGCACAAATATAAGAAATGATCATGACATGATTAGGCTATGAAAACACTAAGTGACCTAATTAGAATGTATTAGTTGATAGGACAAAAGGTTGTCATCTGAAACAGAATGCTGGGGTGATTGGGTCCACATACTGAGTTATTTATAAGACAGGAATACTCGTACATGTAGTACTCCTTAAAGAATACTACTTGAAAGCCAACAAAACAAATTATAACCACCATAGAAGTGGGAAGGGGTTGATATTTAAAAATAATAAAACAACAATTGTAATAATAGTTTTGTCAAATTTCATGGACTATTTTAACCTTAAATAAGGCATAATAGGTAACTTTAGTGAGAATCAAGACTAGAATAGTATCTCTCAGAATACTGCTGCAGTGTTAACCCAATGGCCAGTTAGCTTATATGGTATAACCTTGAAATATCTTTGAGGACAGCCATGAAAATAATCATATATATATATATATATATATGTATATATATTTATATATATTTATATATACCTATTAATCTGTTGTTATTGATGTTGTGAAAAGTGAGATTATGCTAAGTATTTTAAACCTAGTATCTTAATATGAGTGATTTTAAGTTGCATACTTGATAAATTATGAGACTCAATTTATATATATTACATATGTTGATATTAAGGTTGATGACAAGTGAGATAATTTTAAGTATTTTGAACCAAATGAAGAAAAAGTTTTGACTGAAATACTGAAGAATTTGGAATAGTTCATTCAAGTAATATAGAACATTCTAGTTTCTAGAGTCAGATAACAACATAAAAATGATGCTTAAAGAAGGTTAAATATCGTAACATAGACAGCATTGAGAAATTTGCTTCATCAGTCCAGTGAAGCACACTTCTTTCTGTTTCCTTTTAATCCACTAACTCTTAATCCTTTCTGTAAAAGGAAAGGATTTACATAGGCTACATGTTCTTCCTCCTGCTGGACCTGGAGCTGTTTTTGAGCTGCAGGAAAGCAGTGCACTGTTTAGATGACCCTGATAATTGGCTTCCGTAGTGATTTATTCAGTGGATGTGCATGCTGTGAAATCCTTATTTCTTGGAGTAACAGCAAGTAACAGCACCAGGGCTCCAGGTATCTTTTTACATCAACAAGATTAAATATTTGCCAAGCTCAAAAGAAACTACATGGGTTTTGAGAAGTTTCTATGTGTATGTGTGCGTGTATTCATTTTTATAAGAATCTTCAAATAAACACAGCAAGGTACATAGACTTGAAATTGTTTTTAAAAATCTATGTTAATTCTTGGATTTCCTGTATATCTTATTCATGACTAACTTAAAACTGCTGAGATAGCAGGATTTACCAACAAGGCCAATATGTTTTTTCTCAGTTGCAATATAATGATCTCATTTGTACTGACTGAAAATCTATCAAACTCAGTATGCTGACTTTGTAAAATGATCATTATGTCATATTACCAATGCATTTTACAATGTGCTAAAATGCAATCTTTTGAAGTGTGTTAGTTTTGAAAATTATGTGAGGCATTGACTTATGGACAGCTGTGGGTCCAAATGTCTTTAAGATCAAACCACATTACCTGCAAAATAATGGGTAATATTGTTGATTAAGTAACAATTCAAAGATGTTGTTTTTGTACTCTTAACTACCACTCACTGAGGAATTTTGATAGAAGGCTCTTACAGCACATCAATCTAACTATCATATTTTGATCAAGTTAGTATCAGTCCTTTGAAGTTAAAATCTATTCTATGTGCAAAAACTTTATAATATAAAAACATTATGACCATTGCTTCAAAGTAGCAACTCCTGAAAGGTCATATTAGGGCCCTGTTAAATATTTGCTTGAAATATTATTTCAAAGTATGATAGAAAGTTATATAAATGTTCTAAAATATTTTGAAAAATGTCTGACAAAAAAAGTCTTTGAAAAAAAATTGTTTTAAAGACTGGATTTAAGTTTGTAGTTTAAGTAGGATTACTCCTAGAAGATAATATAGAGAAAAATCTAGATGATCTTGAGTACAGTGATAACTTTTTAAATATAACACCAAAGTCATAATCCATGAAAGAAATAATTAATAATCTGGGCTTCATTAAAATTAAAAATTTCTTCTCTTGGAAAGACAATGCTAAGAGAATTAGAAGACAAGCCAGATTTGGAGAAAATATTACCAAAAACATATATAATTAAAAAAAATAATAAAAAAATAAACAACAAAAAAAAACCGTTGCTGAAAACATACAAAGAACTCTAAACACTCAGCAATGCCACACAAACAATTTGATTAAAGTTTGGACAAAGACCTTACAAATACCTTACCAAAGAAGATATACAAATGTTAAATACATGAAAAGATGAATACATGAAAAGATGTTCAACATTATATGTCATCAGGTAAATGCAAATTAAAAAAACAATGAGTTACCACTACATACATATTAAACTGGCCAAATTCTCGAACTCTGACAATATAAAATGCTGATAAGGAAGTGGCATCACGGAACCTTCATGGCTGATGGGACTACAAAGTGGTACAGCCACTCTGGAAGACAGTGTGATGATTTCTTACAAAGCTACACATACAAGGTCAGACAATTCAGTTCACGATTTCACCCTACAAAAAGTGCTACACACCTCATTGCTGAATAACACTATGGCCACCTTCAAAGTGCTCCCCTTGGAAAGCCTATCCACCAATGCCAGCACCTAGTCCACCCTTCAAAGCAATTTTGGGACTCTTTTTCTGGAATGGCCATCAGAGCTGTTGTCTTATTACCTTGATGTCCTGAATGCCATCAAAATGGCTTCCTTTCAATATTTCCTTTATCTTTGGATAAAGAAAGAAGTCATTAGGGGCCAGATCAGGTGGTAGGGAGGGTGTTCCAATAAAGTTATTTGTGTACTGGCTAAAACCTTCCTCACAGACAGTGCTGTGTGAGCTGGTGCAGTGTCGTGATGCAAGAACCATGAATTGTTGGTGAAAAGTTCAGGTCATTTTCATCTAACTTTTTTTTTTTAATTTATTTATTTATTGTTAGTTTCAGGTGTACAGAACAATGCAATAGTTACCCTTTTCACCCTCACAAAGTAACAACCCCCCACCCCCCATCCACTGCCCTCCCACCCCCATATCATGCTTATCTATTACAATTCCATTGAATCCGTTCCCGCACTCTACTCCGTGTCCCGAGGTTATATGTATATATAATTATAGTTGACATACAGTGTTATTCAACATCAGTTTCAGAAATACAATGCGTTGGTAAGGCCTCCACATCAATCTAACTTTTTCACACAGGCTTTTCAGCACTTTCAAATAGTAAACATAGTTAACTGTTTGTCCAGTTGGTACAAATTCATAATGAATAACCCCTCTGATAGCAAAAAAGGTTAGCAACATCTTTGCAACAAGTTCTCAAACTTAATTGTCAGACCTTGTATATATATATATATATATATATATATATATATATATATATATGAACTTTTAAAATAATAATAATAAAATAATAATAATAATATCCATGAAGAACTGTAGGTATAAAGTATATACCTGTTAAGAGAAAAATAAAACTAAATTAATACAAATGGTGACATAAACTTGCCAGTATACCTAACACCTTATATCATGTCAGGTGAGCATAAGTGGAAGCATAAGAAAACATTTTCAATACTGAAATGAATCAAAGTTTGCTTGCTTAGCAAATCATTTCATAGTTATTTTTAAATTGTTGTTAATATGGTATTTTTTTGCACATCAAATATACACAAGCCATTGAGAGGTTTCTCAAAGATGAGTAAGATAACTTGATTTGAAGAAATTTATAATCTTTGAAACATACAAATAAATACAAAAATATACCTATCACTTATCATTTATATAATGTAAATCTAAAAAAAAGGGAAACAAAAATGCAGTTCCCCAAAAATTTCTAAAAGGAAAAATTTACTGTGACACAATCTCAACATTTACCACGCAAAGATTGCAACATAGGTGACTTGGAGTCATGGGGTTTCTGAGTATTTGTATTAAAATTAAAACCTCCTAAATGGAATCATACTTAAAAATCCTATTTTGTTAAATTGAATTCTTTCTTTAATTTATACTCAATGTGTTTTAACCTACTTTTTAGCCAAATAAAATAGATTGAATTTATGCAATGCCCCCTCTTCTCAAAATAAAACATGTTCTGCTCTTTTGATGTGCACAACACATTTTTCCTATAACTCCTGGATTATAAGCATCCTTAAATTGACTATGTACCTATTTCCTTTCTTCTCCCCTCCTTTCTTTCCATCCTTTTTCCCTTCCTCTCTTTCCTTCCATTCTTTCCTCCCTCCCTGTTTGCCTTCCTTCTTTCTGCTCCATTCTTTTTTTTTTTTCTGTATCTCATTTTTTACTTAGTAGACTTTATATTTACAGGAGTTTTAGGTTTACAAAAAATTGAACAGAAAATACAGAGTTCTCATAGTGCCTGTCAACCCCTGTGGCCCACTACTATTTCTCCTATTTTTAACTTATTAAAGGATTGTGATACATTGGTTACATTTGATAAGCCAATATTTATGCATTATTATCAAACAATGCCCACAGTTTACATTACTATTTGCTTTCTGAGTTGTACTTTCTAGGAATTTCACAAATGTATGATAATATGTATCCGTATTACTTTCCCTCCTTTTTTCATTTTTCTTCTATTCTTTCATTTCAACTAATTATTTATTGACTGCAAAATGTGACTTGAACAAAGCATAGGAGCTAAATAAAAGTGGGTAGACAAAGTCTACACCATTCTCAGACATTTATCTAGGAAATAAACAGAAAACAGAGAAAATTCCATGTTGCAAACTAAGCAGCATTTGTTATAGAATACAATAAAGAAAGCCAGCTTACTATTTTTAGATATTTCAAGAGTTAATCAGTGTTTTGAAAACTTGAAAAAATTAGGGCATATTTTACAAAATTTAAACATTATTTATTGTTCACGAAAAGGGATGTTTGGTCCTTGGAGGAAAGGCAGGAGCGGTGCCTGGAGAGATGCATTAGTGAAAGTATCAAATGCTATCATACAAAGTACAGGGTGGCTAAAGTCAACACTGCTTAAGACAGTTAGCTGGTGATTTGGGCAAGAAACATGAAGTGCTCAGTACATATAAATGTCAAAAAGTGAAAAAAACAAAACAAACAAGCAATACAACCAGAAACACAAAAACAAAAAAGCAAATGTTTTGCCAAATCTTAAAGGAGCAAATCTGAATGGACAGCATGACAACAAATACAAGTTTTTGAAAATTTACAAAATTTAGACAAAATATGTGTAGAATTTATTTGAATTACCTGATTTCTGACATAAAACTTGAAAATTCTGGCACATCTAATGTGAATGTAACATTTTGAATAGCACAGCAATAATGTAGCTATGTTTATTAAGAATATTATCAATAATTAGTATTACATGGACCCTTTTAATTAAAATTATAAGATAATACATTTATCTCTTTCAAGTAAATTACAGTTTTCCAATACATTTCAGTTTGGGGGAAATTTCTATTTTCCTTCCTCAGATTTTCATGTGAAGAGATTTTATTAGAATTAGCCTCTTATCTTTTGCACTCTGTATTCAGCTTTCCCCACTGGGTGACCTGATTGGTGTGTGGCATGTAATGTGCCATGTTTCTCTGTGTGGAGCTTATCTATTAAATAGTCATAAACATTGGAGATATTTTCTCCTTTGTTTTTTCCATTAATCCACACAACTGTGAGCAAGCAAGACTACATAAATATATCCAGTCTCCTACACTAGTATTTTCCTAAGAAGGTCTGCCCCAAGCTTCAGGATCGAGATAGATATTTGGATCTTTAAATCAAGAGCCACTTTTTTCAATTTTCCTGTGAAGGTCACACAATATGCCACCCTCAACTATGCCACTTTGGCATAAGGATTATTTTGAACTAAAGGTACTTCAGAAATAACAGATACAAGAAAAGCATTCTAGTTTCTTTTCTTCCTGAAAAGAGGAGATACATTATTAGTCAGAGAGTCACAACCAAGAGAAATTCTGTACAGACTTTGTAAAAATAATTATTATTTTTCCTTTATCCTCCCCACATAGTTTACTTACTTTGCCACCATTGCCTTTCTTCATTTGACCTGGTATAAAAGCATTTAGATTTTGTCATTTCTTGGGTCATCATTTCCTTATGAGGGCTCTTGTGTTACATAAAATTTAATTTGTTTGCTTTTCCCCTATTAATCTGTCTTATGTCAATTTAATTATAATGCCCAAAGAAGGTCCTAATTCTAAGGCCTAAAATCCAAAGAGAGTAGAGGTAAAATTTTGTCTCCCCTACACCTATTGGCACAAAGCAGATATTTATATTTCTGTTCCACTGACTCATTATCTGTCTACTCTGTCTACAACTAAGAGTGGGAAGAAAGAATTGTTAGTCATTGAATAGCTAGCATACAATTTTTTTGGGTGTCCTCATATAAATTACTCTTTTGGGAATTTATGGAAGGAGTACACTTTGTTAGAATTTTTAACATATGCTTTAAGACCTATAATTTGTTCATTTAACTATCAACTTGGAATTTTTTTAGCTGAGTGATGCTATATATGAACATATATTTACGTACACACAATGGGACTTATTGTATCAATTTGTCTCCTTCAATAATAGACAAAATGAAAAAAAATAGGTTGAGAAGTCATGGCAAAAAAAAAAAAAAACAACCAACTGAATTTCTATTTAAGAAGTAGCTTTCTAAAATATTTTATTGTAGTGATACAGATTTATAACTTCAGAGCCAGACAAACCCCTGGTAAATATCCAGAAATCATCCATATGCAATTTTAACATAAGTAGGAGTTGTGGCCTATCCTGGAAGAAAGTAAAGAAAGAATAAAACTAAGCTGCTACCTGTCACCATACACCAAATTAACTTAAAATGGATCAAAGACCTAAATATAAAACCTGAAACAATACATTGCATAGAAGAAAACACAGATACTAAACTTATGGATCTTGTGTTTAGAGAGGATTTTGTGACTTTGACCTCAAAAGCAAAGAAAGTAAAAGCAAAAAAAAAAAAATGAATGGAACTATATCAAACTAAAAAGCTTCTGCAAAGAAAACATCAACAAAACAAAGAGACAACCAACCAAGTGAGAAAAGAGAAAAGATATTTGCACAGAACGTCTCCAATAAGGGTCTAATATCCAAAATACATAAAGAACTCATACAACTCAACAACAACAAAAAACAAAGCAACCCAATTAACAAATGGGTGGAGGACATGAACAAACAGTTCTCCCAAGAAGACATACCAACGGCCAATAGATATATGAAAGGATGTTCAACTTCACTATTAGGAAATATAAATCAAAACCACAATAAGATATCATCTCCCACCTGTTAGAATGGTTATCATCAATGAGACAAATAATCATAAGTGTTGGAGAGGCTGTGGAGAAAAAGGAACCCTCATACACTGTTGGTGGGAATGCAGATTGGTAAAGCCTCTATAGAAAACAATATGGAAGTTCCTCAAAAAATTAAGAATTACCATATGACCCAGCAATCCCTTTTTTCAATATCTATCTCAAAAATCTGAAAACATTTATCCATAAAGATATATGTACCATTATGTTCATTGCAGTATTAGTCACAGTGATCAAGACACGGAAACAACCAAAGTGTCCTTCGATAGATGATTGGATAAAGGAGATGTGGTATACATACACAATGGAATATTACTCAGCCATAAGAAAAGACGAAATGATGCCACTTGTGACAACATGAATGGATCATGAGATTATTATGCTAAGTGAAATAAGTCAGACAGAAAAAGTCGAGAACCATATGACTTCAATCATATGTTGGATATAAAACTGAAAGCAACAAACAAACAGGACAAACAAATAAATAAAAACTCATAGACACAGACAACAGTTTAGTGGTTACCAGAGTGTAAGGGGGGAGGGGGTTTTAGATGAGAGTAAAGGGGCTCAAATATAGGGTGATGGAAGGAGAAATGAGTTTGGGTGGTAAGCACACAATGAGTTATATAGATGATATATTACAGAATTATACAACTGAAACCTATCTGATTTTACTAACCAATATTACCCCAATAAATTTAAAAAAAAACTAAATTCAGACACAAAGACTAAATTTAAAGGAAAACAGAATAAATAAACAAAATGGGACATCTACTTTAAAATAAAGAGAAAGATCTTTTTCCATCACCATGTATTTCACCCCACTATGTAATTATAATAACCATTGTCACTCCAATATATTTAATAAAAAAAAAAGGAGAGGAGAGTAAGTAATTAAATCATAGAAACAGTTTGCAGCAGAATTGTGTAAGGAGGTAAAATCTGATGGAATGGTACCAAATTATTACTAGGGCTAAATGGAAAATTTATAATTTTTGTACTGTGAAAAATGACATTTGTCCTGATTGTAATGATTATTAGCTTATTTAGTCCATGTGTGGGGAGATACATAGGCCTGCTTATTACCATAGCTCAAACATAAGACTATGCTGTTGATACGACTTGAACACAGTATGGCAAACCCTAGGACCACAATTGTGGTCCCAGTTAACTAATAGCTATGAAAAATCGGCCCATGTGTGTGTGTGTGTGTGTGTGTGTGTGTGTGTGTGTGTGTGTGTGTGTGAAAATCATTGCTCTGAACATATTCTCATCCCACCCAAAATTGTGTGTCAAATAAGCAACTTTAGTAACCTGAGCTGCAAACCTCAGTTCACTTGAGTTCACTCCAGTTTATCTGGAATGTTGTAATTATATCTTTAGGGTTAAGAGCCTTTTAACACAGTAGAGTTTAGATGACAATATAGAGAGGATGATGAAAATTATATACATAATAATGATATTTTTTGGTTATGGATATAATCTGTGTTTGAAATTGAAAGGCAATGATTAAGATAATTAGCTATATTGGAGACTCTGAAAATTTAGTTTGGTAACACTATTGATAGTATGTAACTGAGTGATAGATTTCACATTTTAGTTTTTAATTTAAAAGTTCTATGAAGATTTTATTGTGTGCAAACAATACTAATGTTTAGGACAACTTGAGGTGCAATCTTATTTATGTTTATCAGATTTATTTTTATGGATTAAGTGATTAGGATTAAAGTATTAATGATGAATATTTTAAGAGAAGATTGTATTTATATAAAAAACATCCCAAATACCCTGGTTCTATAAATTATAGTAATTTCTTTACTCCTTTAGAGAGTGACATGTGATTCCTTCTTTCTCTCCCTCTGAAACCCATCCTCCCTTCCTTTCTCTTTCCCAGAATAAAAATCAGCATGTATGAAATTATACTCTACTCATAATTTAGGCTAAGGTGTTAGGCTTTGTCCAGAAGGAAGTCACTAAATCTTTTTTTTTAATATTTATTAAATTTATTGCTGAGCTCCAATTATATTGCCTTTGAAATAATACATGTAAATTAGGTTATTTTTAAGTATCCCTGCATCAAGCATCAAAACCAAAGTGTGAAGATTATAATCCCGAGTCAGATCTGATAAAGGGCAATTAAAAAAAAAAGGTAAAATCTTATGCTAGCACACCCAGCCGAGGAAAGATGGCTTCCTATGGAGAGGAGAGCTGAATGACAAGAAGTCATGCAATTACTCAAGACCTCGGGGTCCCTATCTAACCTGAGAGGAGAGACCTCAACAAACACCTTGGCATTCAATTGAGACCTCATCTTTTTGTAGTTGAAATCGTTTCTTACAAGTATCTGTCGAACATTTTGAAGAGTAATTCAGACTGCTCCTTTTTCAGCTGGACTGTGATTGATTCACATTTCATTCAGTAAGACAGCTAAAATGACCAATTTCCTCAGACTTTAGAACATTCAAGTGTCTATATCTGCAGGTGAGATTCTCTAACTTCACAAAATTTCTCTCTTCAAATGTGAATGTTGGTTTTAGATTTGTACATTATACATTCTTTTCCCGAGAAGTTATCAAATTAAATTTTTATGGAAGACTTATTGCCACAATTCTCAACATTTAACCTGATGTTTAAAATCATAACTTAAAATCCCATAAGCTAAAGTAACTTAAAAAAATTGTAGAAAGTTCCAGCTAGACATTGGAGTGACTTTAGTTATTCATCTTTGAGAAGCTGGAAAAAAGCAACTTGTTTTCAGATTTAAACACACACAAATGGACAAAATAATTAGCATTCATATTTTTTGGATTCATATGACCTAATAGGAGTCCAAGTACTTCAGGTTCCAAATGCCCAGCCAGGGCAGTCCGTGGAGAGAGTTCTCATTAATTGCAAGATTTCTTTTCCCGGAAGAATAATTTATGCATTTTCACTAAAGAGAGCAGGATAAGAGCTAGAGATTAAGGGTTTGTCGTCATCCTTCCAATTCTTTCATCTCAAAATCCATGTTACTTTAATGTTTTGCAATTGCTTTTTATATTTCTATAGATTATTTTTGATTTGTTAATTCTTAGTACTATTGAAAACCATTATTTTATGACTCATTTTCTTTAGCTATTTTATTTCAATGTTTCAATTATTTATTTTAAATGATTTAAGTATGTATTTCATATATTTGAAATCCATGTTAATTCAATCATCTGAAGTCTGTGAGGACTCAGAAGTTGTTACCTCCAATTCACCTATTACAAAAGGTAATAGCTGCTTCTTAGATGTATCTTAGGTATAGCTCAAATGTATCTCAGATTCCTTACACTAGATTTAAGAAGAAACTTTTCTCAAACTAAAATGACCCTGTGGCTTCCCATCTTAAGGGTTACTCTTGACTGACCCTTTCAATCCATTGTAAATAGTTTCTCCATTAGCTTCCACTAATTTGAACTATTGGAAATTGTTGCCTGACAGCCGATTTCTATAACACGCCCCCCTGCATTAGCCTCTGACCCATTAGTCGAGAGAGTGTCTCGGAAAACTGAGGCCGGATGGAATGATATCTGTAAAGCTCTCTCTGGGGGGAGTGTCTCAGGTGACTGGGACCTATTGGAATGATAATAGTTATCTCCCCTGGGAAGACACAGTAACAAAGTGTCTTGGGGCTATGTGGCGGAAGTGTGAAGGCATAGGATTTGCTGGAACACAATGTGAATGTTAATGGAAAAGGTCTTAAGGCACACAAATCACACGGTTGCAAATTGATTGACAGCAGTTTCACTTCTTTACAAACTGCTCAATAAAAGCCATGCGCTGACCCGATTTGGGGCTCTCTCTCAGTCTTCTCTGGCTGAGTCCCTTGGTCTCGCTCTTAATCTTACTTTTGTCTCTTGCTCTTATTCAATCTGCGTCGCTTCTCTCGAGACCCATTTGCCCTTGCCACGCTGGACGTGACAGGAAATAAGATTTGTTGTTATTGATCCATTTGAATTTGCAAACTTGTCTTTAGCCTAAACTCCCTGGGAAAACATACCTGCAATTTTGTATAATTGTGTGACTGGTCATTTTTTCTTGCTTCCTTACACTGGTACCTATAATAGCTTTGTGTTGCTGCTATAACAAATTACTACAAATACAATAGCTTTAAACAACATAAATTTCTCTTGGCTTAAATTTCTGGAGACCAGAAGTCCAAAATTAGCTTCACTGGACTAAAAGTAGGGTGTCAACCGGGTTGGTTCATTCTGGAGGCTGTGAGAGAATAATCTGTTTCCTTGCCTTTTTCAGCATCTAGATCACCATATTCTCTGGTTTATAGGACCTCCCTCTATCTTCAGAGCTCATTACTCCAGTCTATGCCTCCAACTTCCCATCACCTTTTCATCTTCTGTACTTGAATTCTCATGTGACTCACTTTTATAAGAACATGTGTGATTACATTTAGGGCTACCAGATAATCCAAGGTATTTCTCTATCTCAATACACTTAAGAATGAGACAGAGATTACCACTATCATGATTAAGTAGCAGGGTCCTGACCAGTACTTAAAGGTCTTGGGCCAATGCTGTAATGAAAGAAAAACAAAACTAATAAGGGTGTTAGGATGAACAATGAAGAGATAATCAATCATTTGAAAGAGTATCTTTCAAATAAAACCAGGTCAGAATCAGAAATTTCTATTGTTGTCTTTAAAATTAATGAGAGTCTAAAAAAATAATGCAAACAAGATCAATCTAAAAGTCATTATTTTACTTTATCATTAACAAACTATATATATATATATATATATATATATATATATATATATATATATATATATATATATATATATATATATATATATATATATATAATTAGATCTATGGTAGCTTTGTATTCTACCAATCTAACAAAGTTGGAATAATATTTTGAAAAATTCCTTTTTAGGTCTGGACTATGGTCAGCCATGATAGAAATTAGCACGAGACTTGGAAGGCTGAAGTAAAACAGAAGCCATGTTTCATGCTCTGAAACTAGGCTTCAGTACCTAAACACAGTGATAGCCTCAAGCGCATTGCCAATGTTGTGCTGTGTTACCTTGTTGGTGTGGCGCAGCAGCCATGCCTGCAGATATTCCAGCGACCACTGAAATTCTCCCTGTAAATTCTACAAGTCCTAGATCATGTGCACGGGCATCTCCAGCTCCATAGCAAATGATGCTGGTGTCTCCTAAATTTCACCTGCATCGGTGAGGTTGCAGGTGGTGAAAGACACATGCAGGTTGATTCTTTTAAGTAAGCATGTTCTTCCTCATCCTTGAAAATTCTGTTGCATCCTTACTGCTTTTAGTCTATCCTCATGGGTTTCAGTTTGCCTTGTTCTTCTTCCCCGTTTCGCATCCATCTTTCCCTCACAGCTGCTACCTTGGCTGCCTATCGATTTTTCAAACCCAGGCACCGGAGACTTTTCTCTCAACTCCTACAATTTTGAAAAAGTTCACATCTGCAGTAAATATCTTATTCTATACCACTCATATTGGTTCTGATTCTCTGATAAACTTTCGATAGCCAAATATATTACTTATTATAGCAATAAAACAATAAGAATATAGAACCTGAAAATTCATAAGACTTTCATTTGGAGAACTCTAAAACATTTAAAATAAAGTACCAGAAAACTGGAGGAACAAAAACACACCTCATGATATTGAATGGGATGACATGATATAAAAATTCTATTTTTTCCAATTAATTTCAAATTCGGCTCTATTTTATAAATTCCATTTGGGTATGTATTTTGAAGCTTGGTAAACTTTTTCTAAAAATATATGTGGAATAATAAAAATTCACAAATAGCTAGATTAATTATAAACATGAAATGTAGAAATAGGTCATTTTTTCTCCCAGCTATTAAGGCATTTCACAAAACCAGAACAATGAAAGTGTGTTATCGTTTCAGGACCACAGTAAAGGTTTATTTACCTAAATTGTGGTTTGAAAGGAGAGAGACGCAGACACTGCATCTCATCAGTATCACATGAAGGTAACCTAATTTGCATCTTCATAAAAATTCTAGAGTTAAATATGTGATAGTGATTAAGCCAACATATCATTGCTAATCAGACCTAAAATTTGTATTTTTTAATTTAAGTTTTTTATGTTTAGTAGCTTTCATTGCTGCTGTATCAAGCTACCATAGATTCAGTAGCTTAAGAAAAAAAACACATTTATTACCTCATTGTTCTATAGAAGTTCGACATGGGTCTCAGTGGGCTAAAATCAAGGTGGTGGCAGTCCTAAGTACCTTTATGTGGGGTCCAGGGTCCTTGCCTTTCCAGATTCTAGAGGCCATCCACGTACCTTGCTACATCTTCAAAGGCAGTAATACTGCAGCTCCCTGACCATTCTTCCACAGTCACATCTCCCTCTGACTCTGGACTCAGGGAGGAAATATTCTCCAATGTTAATGACCCATTAATTAGATTTAACCCCTTCAGATAATCCAAAACAATTTCCCCACCTCAGTGTTCATAACTTAATCCCATCTACAGAGTCCATTTAACTATGTGAGCTAATATATTCACAGGTTTCAGAGATGAGGACGGGGACCTTATTCTACTAAAGCACATGTGGTCAATTACAGTGATAACAGGAGCCGCCATATGAAAAGAAAACCAGTTACAAAAGGTTCCCCACTGCAATGCCAGTACCCTCAGTGTTTTCATATCTATGGATTTTTTTCTCACTGCAGGGGGTAGGCGTCCAATCTTTTGATCCCTCAATGTGTGAATGTTAACATTTTGCTAGAGCCTCTAATCTTGTTTAGATAAAAACTCTTATGCCGGACGCCATCCAAAATTTTTCTTTAGGCTACCTAGATCTGTCACTGTAGTGATATTTCTAGAAAATTTTGGACCTTGTTGAGGCTGATAATAGACAATTTAAGTCATAGTTTTATCCCTATTTATGTGATTTTTGTTTGCTTTAGGAGCACCTTACTTTTTGCATATGGATGAGACAGATGATTGGCTGTTAATAGGTCTGATACAATGTTAGATAATAAAAGTGTAATATTCTGTCAGATAACCAAGTACATTCAGAGTATATCAATAAAGGAAGCTCTTAAGAAAATAAATAAATGCAGTTGATGATGGATAGGTTCTAAGTATGTCTGTTAGAGGATCAAAAGCCTAATGAAGCAAAAGAATAATTGAAGAGGATGTACTTGAATAAGTATGCTGCAAGTTAAGACATTGCAATTAGAAAATAGCTTGTGTGAGTTTGTGATTTAAGAAATGACTCAGTTTTAGATAATAAAAAATTCTGGATGAGACTAGATATGGGTTATTGAAGTGGAATGGAAGAGAAATGCCATGATGGATGGGACATTCACATTGATTTTTAAATAACATACATTAAAGAGAGGAGTTTTAACACAGTAAAGTAATGCAGGGGATGATTAAACTGTTAAAGAATGATAGAGGATTAACAGAATGTAAATATATAATCCTTATATGAGATCATGGATAAACAATAAGCACATAACATGATATTCAGAGGAACCAGCATTGTTAACACATGATAGAAAAGCAAGATTTTAAAAGTGGTGTTTGGAAGAAAGGGTGATACCAGTGCCACCTCAATACCCTAAGTTACGTATAGCACAAAAGAAAAGTAATTCTGTTACATGGTTAAAAAAATAAAAAATAATAAAAAAGTAATTTAGAACCATAGATGACAGCAATATCTTAATAAAAACAAGAAATAACATTCAGAGGAAACTTTATTGACCATAAATAGAAGTTTCAAAGTACATTCTAGGAAAGTTGTTCATGTGGAGGAAAAGGAACCATTAAATAAGTCTAAATGTACATATCATGCTGTAGGCAATTTAAGCTAAATACATACCTACCAGTATGGCATAAGCATCAAATAATCAGAATAGACACTCACTGGAAATAACCCATGCAGCCATACTTGTTTTTAGCAGCTCAGCATTAGTGTTAGAGTTCTGTTTTAGAGATGATAAATACAAAACATATATTTAAGGCAGTATCATAAATAAAAAGCAATTCTAGTCACAGATGTTGTAGCGGAGAAGAGAACACATAGGTGTGTGGTGATGGAATTTAACTGTCATCATGTAGTGTTGATGGCTACAGTGATCATTGCCATTTCTGTCAGCAGTGTGCAAACATATTAGAGTCAGATGGTTATTCACTCTGGAGAAGCATCTGACAGTAATTCTAAATAAAACCACTCAGACATCTCCTGGGAAAGCCATTCCAATAGTCATAGAAAGAAAACTTTAAAGGAGTTTTGAATGATGGGGAGGTGTAGCTACTGCTATGATCAAAATAGGTGGGGAATTATCCCATTTGAAAAATTGGGCATTCTCTCCAAGTGCACCTTTTCTCTCTCTCTCTCTCTCTCTCTCTCTCTCTCTCTCTCTCTCTCTCTCTCTCTCTCTCTCTCTCTGTGTGTGTGTGTGTGTGTTTGAGAGAGAGAGAGAGAGAGAGAGAGAGAGAGATTGGGGGCATGGGTTTGATGTTTGATAATCCTGTCTTCAGCTTTCTTTATCAACATCTAATCTGTATTCTCATACCTTCCTTTTGCACCATTGGGATCAGCTGTGAGGGCTTGCTGGTCATTTTTACTGTTCTGTACAGAAATGACACTCACTATAAAGGTCAAGTCCTCAGAATACTGCACTGTTTTGGAAAAGTGTTTCTGGATTCTTCTGTGTTTCTCTTGTTTCCTGAAAGAAAAAAAAAAAAAACAGAACAAAAACAGCAACAATTTTCACCCTCAGGATTATTCCTGTACTCTATAATTCCACTCGTTTTGGATAGCAAATGATGGAGACTTTCTCATAGACAGGTACCACTGAGAGCATAGTAAATGCAGTTTAACCTGTAACCTTAGATTTACTTCTATTTCCAGGTCCTCATGTCTGGTGCTAGTGCCTGCTCCTGCTCTGAAAGCAGAGTGAGTCTAGGAAAAATGAAGCCAAGAATTGAATTACCATTTAGGGCAGCCCTCTATGGAGATAACCTCTACAGGATTCATTTATTTACAATTGGTATATGCCAAAATTGTTATATATCAGATGTTTGGCTAACTAAAGGGAGGGGGGAGTTATCCCTGAAAAATTCTAAAGCTTAATCAATCTTACAGCTTGCCTTTTCAGGTCTAAGTCCAATGAGTTAATAATGGTTAGTGACCGCAGTAGCTAGATGACACCAGATAAATTATTTCTAACACATATAGGGCAATTTGTACTATTCTTAAATCCTTTTGCCATTTCATGCATTTCAATGATGTTAGTATATCTACACTTTTCTGCTAATATGAGCACTTCCCTGTATAACAATCTCCTACTTCCTTCAAGAAAATTTAATTCATTGGTCAGGGAATGAATCAGTTACAATAATTTTGCACTAAAATGAATTCTATAAACACACACTCACACACACACATGCATGTGCATTCTTCTCAGAGAGCTCTCTAAACTTTCCATTCTCTTTGGTTTGGTAGTCCAATTAATGCCTTTCCTGTTTAAAACCTCTTTCAATACAATGGATTTATTGCTGTTTCATGTTTAAGCTACATTAGAAGGAAGTTGAGGCTTTTCCCAAGAAAAGGAATGGATCCTCCCATATCTCTGCACGCTGTTGTATATAGCTTTCCGTGAAATAGAAGGCACCATTGTATTATCTATTCTCACCTCTTTACATACTTCAGTAAGAGCTCTTTTCTCATGTCTCACCCAGAATCTTCACAATGATGCCATTATTGACCTCATTATTCATCGTTCCATTAGATATCTTCTCATTTTTTTCTTACAGAAAAATCTAGAATTTTTTATGTTGTGAATCACAGCGTCTTTTTTATATGTATTATTTTATTATTAGTTTCAGGTGTACAAAGCGATGTAATAGTTAGACATTTATACCCCTCACAAACTGATAACCCTCCTTCTCCAATCTACTACCCTTCTGACATTGTATATAGCTGTTACAATTCCATTGACTCTATTCCCTATGCTCTACCCCACATCTTGTGGCTATATATATATATATATATATATATATATATATATATATATAAAATTATAGTTGACATTCAGTATTATTCAACTTCAGCTTTAGTTGTACAGTGCAGCGGTCAGGCATCTACACTCTCCATGAAGTGGTCTTCCTAATAAGACCAGTGTCCACCTGACACCCTACAAAATCTTCACAATATTATTAATTATATTCCCCAAACTGTCTTTTGTATTACCCAATCACAGCATCTTTACTGATTTCTTTACTTCTTTGGATTCCTTTTTTTTAATTAAAAAAAATCTTTATTGGGCTGTAATTGACATACAATAAACTACACATGTTTAAAATATATGCATAGTATTGATACATTTTGACATATGTACACACTGGTGAAACTATCACCACAATCAAGATAATGAACGTGTCTATCACCCCTCAAAATGTCCTTGTGCCCTTTTGTAATCCCTGCCCACCCGCCCACTGCCATGCATCCTGAGGCAACGCAGTGATCTGTTTTCTGTCATTATAGAATAATTTGTATTCTGGTGTTTTACATAAATAGAATCATACAGTATACATTCTTCTTCTATCACCATATATTTGATCCTGTTTACCCTCATCTACCACCCCCCTCCCCACTTACCCTCTGGTAACCCCTAAACTTTTATCTGTGTCTATGCGTTTTTGTTTGTCTGTCTTGTTCATTTGTGCTTTCAGTTTTATATCCCACATATCAGTGAGGTCATATGGTTCTCGACTCTTTTTCTTTGACCTATTTTTCTTAGCAACTTCTTTGGATTCTTTTCCAACATAGTTTTACAGGTCCCATTCCTGATTTTTTTTTTCACCTTCCTTCTAGATCTTTTATCAGAACCTTATTCAGCACCATTCTTTAGTTGTCACTCCTTCCATTTTCCTCTCTAAAATCCCACCCTCCCTCTTTTCTATACAATTCCCTAAGAAACATATTTATTCTCATTGCTTCAACTACTGCTTGTATTTCAAATCTTAACTAATCTCTAGATCCAATTTAATTTGACATACTTTACAGGCAAAATTTTGGGATTATTGCCATCTTTTGAGATTATCTCCATCTGGATGTCCTATGTAAAAACAGAATGTCATTATCTTTGGCTTAAGTATTATTTTTACTTTATTTTCATTTTTGTATATACATGCACTATAACCAACTCTTTTAAAATCACTTGTGGTGGTTTTTTCCTTCACTTCATTTCCAATAATACGCATCAGACAAGGACCAGCAAGCATAGGAATCCCCAACACAGGCTTCACAAATGTGATTCACATGCTCATTATCTTGCTGTATGCTCTCATCTATATTTGACACAGGTATTTTTTTTAAAGATTTTTATTGGTGAATTGGGGGGATGGGAACAGTGCTGGGGAATTGGGGGAAGGGGGACAGACAAGTTGCTGTCGTTTTGTTCTTCAGTCTAGTTGTGGAGGATGTTGCTTCACTGGCCCAAGTTGGCACCATCATTGACACAGGTATTTTGGATTCTACATATGTCTGCCCCAAATCTCCGTTTGTTCCAATCCTCATTTTTTTACCCTCTGTATTTATCATTTTTTAATCTCCCAAGTCAAAAATTTATTTGCCTTTGACTCTTCCTTTCTTAAGACTTTTGATATATAGCCAAGGAAAAAGTCTTGCTTATTTTGCTTCTTTGGTACAAAGTAGATTAATCCTTTTGTTTGTGTCCTGACCTCCTGTGATGGTTAATTCCTTGTTTCGCGGCAACCTGACTAATGTACCAACCCTACTTAATGATTGCTGTACCTTCCTCACTTGTTTCTTTTCCTCCAGTTTCTCCTCATTAGATCAATTCATCTTGCTGCCAGCAAAGTCTCTATCTTAAACACAGTCTGATCAAGTCACTCCAGTTGGAAACTTCAATGGTTTTTCATTCCCTTTGTGATAAAATACATTCTTTTTTAGTATGTTACACTTGCCTCTACTTACATCTCTAGCGCCTCATACATACATCTCTGCTACTATAAACATGGTCATTATGTAACAGTATTTACATAATTTTCTTTACGAACACATTATGCTGTCTGTGCCTTTTAAAAACCTTTTTCCATCTGCCTGGTAGCTCCTGTCCTCCCCTTGACTTGCCCTACTACTTCCTTACTCCTTTTGGCTGCAAGCATCCTCATTACACAGGATTCCTTATTGTGTCCCTGCTGTGTATTGAAGCAAAATGAATCATGACAAGCCGAATATCATTATATGACAACTTATTAAATTAGTCTACTTTAAAAAGTCTTTTTTTTTAACTCTGGACTCTTTTTCTTACATGTAACATCAATCTGTTAATGGGAATGACATTGTATTAACTGTATAATATATTTAATGTTTTTTTACAATAACATTTAATTTTACTGTTCACAGTGAAGTTAAAATATATTTTTTAGAACTTGCAATAAACTTCTGTTCCTCATTTTAGTTAGTTTAAAGAGTCCTTGTTCTTAGGTATCAATGAAATTTGCTATACCCCTAAATTGGATTATATGTACTTTCCTCAGTAAATATATTTTCAGGTAAGGTAATATTTCTGTGTTCATGCATTGCTTTCCCTGCAGACATTTTATATATATATATATATATATATATATATATATATATATATATATATATATGCTTTTAGAAGATAAGTTAATATTATATGTTTAATTTTTTAAAAAGGTATGCATCAAATACAAGACCTTGGACCTATGGGTAACCAAATAATTGCCATTGAGTAGAATTCAAGAAAGCCTGCATCCACAGAGTGAGTTCAATAGCTGAAATTATTTTCTTGTAGAAAAGAGTCACAAAGAAAGTATATTCCTGGGAAGGCCTTAAGCAGGTGACATTTGCATAGAGACCTGTACAAAGTGAATTTTGTTGAATATATCTCCTATGCAAGCACTGAGCTGATAGCTTCATAAGTGCATATTATTTAATCTTCTTAACAACCTATGAGGTAGATATTACTATTATACCCATTTACTGATGAAAAATTGAAGTATAGAGAAATGGAGCTGGTATTCAAACTTAGGCATTGTCCTTTTATAGCACTTTATAATGTTTAAAAGCTCTTTCATGCAAATGGAATAATGTATGCAGGAGTGTTTTTTAGATGATAAAGTACTATACAAATAAGTAAGTGATTATAACTATTTTAATGAAAAAAAGAAAGTATTATATTTATTCACCAGTCAGATGAAATAATGACTTAAGAGAAATATGGTAAATGATAAATATCATGGGGATAGAAGGAATGAATGGAAACAAATAATAACTTCCAGCAACAGAAAAAGACATGCACAAAGAAGCTTCAGCTGCTGACAGCATCACATTTTGTTAATGGAGGGATATAATGGATGCTACTTATAGACATCACGTGTCTTGCTGATTCACACTCAGAATACACATTTATGCAATGTGTATGATTTCAGACTTGATTGTTCACAAAATAACTATCTTTTTAAAAAAATCCCTATGAAATAAAATGCACTAAATATTTTGATTAACAATGCTGAAATGATTCCCAAAATGATGACATAGGAATCAGGCAGAAATCAAATACTTATTGGCACATGAAAAAAATATGTAGGCATGTTTTAAACTTCTCAATAAAATAGGAAAAAATTTATAAAATTTTCGTAAAAAATCCAAAATCTCAACATAATAGTGGAAAGATTATTTTATGTATTAAACAATATGTTATTAAATGCTATGTTTGAAAATTAGGAAACTTGAGTATTCTTTTTTTTTAAGGAGCATTATGAATGTAATAAATACCTCAATCATTTTATGGTAATATCTCTATTATAGTTACTGCATTTTTTTATCATAAGCAGTGGAAATGCCTCACTGACACATGATTTAGGAATGTGATAGTGGTAGGTCAATAAGTTATATGTACTATGAAAATAATCATACTAATAATGCTTCAAATTGCAGATAGTTACCTAGAGAGATATACAATTTTTTCTGTATTTCCTTTAAATATATGTAATTCATACAAAAATGTTAGATTTCACTGCAAGCACTATCCTCAGTAAACGTGTAAAGAATCTACAGGAACAACTGAAGCATTTAACTATGTGTGTGAATGTATTTGTAGTATGCATATAGCATATTTGTTCTAGAGATTTTTTTTAGAAAAAATATTCCACATTTGAAGGCCTTGCTTTTAATATTTGTACCAATGGCTAATGATCCTCTTCAGATTAAAATAAATTCTTGAGAAAATTATAAAGCATACAGTTTATGAAGTATAAAATTAAAAACATTATATGTATATATTTGCAATATTGTTTATCCAGATTAGTATTTAGCTCAGATTATGTTGACTATACTATTCGGGGGTGGGGGAGGAAAGAAAAGGGGAAAGAAGGGAGGGAAGGAGGGAAGGAAAGAGGGAGCAAGAGAGGGATGGAAAGGAAGAGAGAGAGAGAGAGAGAGAGAGAGAGAGAGAGAGAGAGAGAGAGAGAGAGAGAGATNAGAGATGGAGAGACAGTTCTCAAGCTGGAAATGAGATAAGGGGGGAGGGAAGCCCTAAAAAGGGAAGGAGGGAAGAAGAGAGAAGAAAGAGGGAAGACCAAATCAAAACAATTCTCAGGGCAGAGAACCTAGTGCAGAGATTGGATGAATATATTATCCATACACACTGATGAGTAGATTAGGATTCCCTCCTTGGGCATAGACTTGAGCGGAAACAAATATTTCAGATTTTCAGTTACCATTGCCCATGTCAGAAACATATTCAATGTAGAAATGTCAAGTGAGCTTCTCCATGTAGAGCAAGCCTGTCCTTGGAAAGATTTCATGAGAGTTTCAAGGGTGAAGAATTTTCCCATTGTCTATTTACAAGTGGGGAAAATTCAGACCTATTCAATTATCCATGGCTATTCCTTATGCCAGTACTAAGTGAGATAAGGGAAAGTAAGACCCTGAGAATCGGAAGTCTCATCTCCCTCTGGATTGTCACTGCTCTCCCCTCCCCCCTTCATCTTCTCTCCCTCTCATCCTCCCTCCTTGTCCCCTCTTCCGCTCATCCCCCTCTTCCCCTCATCTACTCCCCCCCTCCTCCCCTCTACTCTCCCTTCTAACAAGACTTCGTACATTTTGTTTTGCAATGGACCTTTTTGCCAGTATGGTGAAGCTTATGGACCTCTTTTAAGAATAATGCTTCTAAAAAAAAAAAAAACGCTAAAATACATGGGATTTTAAAAGAAACCAATTCCATTTACATGAAGTTATTCAAATTTTTGTAATGTGCATTTAATAATATGATGCAGTGTCATGTTAATAAAGCACTAATTTCAAATGAATGATGAGCATGTGTGCTCACTTCGGTAGTACCTATACCTAAGTAGTGATGAGAACAAATGATTTTTAGGGAAATATGCAGCAAGTATAATGCAATAGGTGAATATTTGTGACATCTATTCTAAAAAATGTCATAGGTATTGCTTTTACTAATGTGTTTCATGACTAAGATTAATAACTTGAAAAACAAAATGTTAGATTTCAATAAGAAGATGATAAAAATGAATTTGTATTTTTCCCCCATTAAAATTCATGAAATCTTCACATTCTACCCAATAATCCCTTGGAAGTGGTTGGACTGTCTTGGTAGCCGAAATAGCAATGAATCCTCTATATAGAGGAGCCACAAACCTTTCATCTGTTCTCTCCTTGGTTTGGAAATAGCCTTGGGGTAAAATCCACTAGTCTTAAGTAAAGTAATGTAATTTGGAGATTTAAAATGAAATTACCATATAGATATTTGCACATTTTATTTTATTTTATTTTTTATTGCTTAACATTTGGCTTTTATAGTCCAGATCTCTTCTTAGAGTACTAATAACTAAAACTATCACATGATACTGAGACTCTTTTCTCCATGCTTTCATAAATACAGTCTAAATGAAACATTGATGTTCATGTAGTCAAACCAGAAAAGTGTCAGATCTTAATGCTTATTCTTCCTTAAATTTTTACTGATTAAAAGAAGTCAAGTGCAATTACATTAAAGAAAAAAAAATCATGAGAAGCTAGATATACCTTGCTTTTCAAGTTGCCGTAATCATGTTACATGAGACAAAATATAGATATGAGTTCCATATATCTCATAATCTTTGCTGATTGAATATTTCATTTTTTATACTTAACATAGAAGCAAGTGATTAACTTTCATAGTATGTAATGTAGTTAACAGTTCATAGTATTTGACAACTGCAGATGAATGGGAAGAAATAAAAATAACTAGACATATGTCGCTGTCAGCATAAACAAATTCAATTAAACCCAGACATTGAGCCTTCCTTGAGCAATTGAAATCTCAGAATCTTAGAAAATCTCTCTACATGTTGCACTTGATCATTATGGGTCATTGTTTATCTCCATCATTGGAAGAATTCACTGCACTTACGAGCCATGCCCTAGATTTATGATTAAAATAAGACCTTTTTTGTTGTTTTTGTTTGTTTTATTTGTTTGTTTTCTTACTTGCTTGTCTTTATGCCCCTGCTCTGCCCATTGGATCCTGTCAGACCCTTCCTCATCCCTGTCCCACCCTCTGCTCCACCCTCTGAACCATGACCATGCCCTTGCCCTTTCTCCAGGTCTTGGTTCTTCTCCCTCTGGCCTGGATCAGTTATTTATTTACTTTTAAGTTTCTTAAAATAACACTTATTATTTCACAGCTTCTGTGGGTCAGGAATCCAGTCCTGGAATAATAGGATCCTCTGCATCATAGTCTCTTATAGGCTGCAGTCAGGTGTTGATTTAATCTGTGTTCGCATCTGAAGTTTCAACAGGGGAAGGATCTGCTTTCAAGCTCACTCAAGTAGGTGTTCGAAGAGTTCAGTCTATTCAAGGTCTTTGGACTGAGGGTCTTTGTTCCTCATTATCTAGTTTTCTAGAGGTCACACTCAGTCATTTGCCAAATGATCTTCTTTATCAGGGAATTATGTAACAAGAGCTAGAGAGAGAATGTTAGCAAGATAAAGTCTTAGATTTTTATAACTTAATCCCAGAAATTACATCTCATCACTTATGTCATATTTTATTCATGAGAGGCAAGTCACCATGCCTGCTCCATATTTAAGGTGAGGGGATTACACAAGGTATTAATATTAGGAGGTGAGATACACTGGTCGTATACAAGTCATCCTTCTAAAATGGCTACCAAGGATTCTAACCTTCTCATCTTCACAGTTTGTAAAGACCTGTGTTTAAACATCACCTTTATTAATGTCTAGGTTTGTAACTATTACAAGTCACTCAATGTTTCTATTCCTCAGTTAAATGCTTAATGCAAATCAAAGGGCCAATTTCTCATGATAACTGATTTAGATTTGTAGTGGGTGGGAAATAATTTTAATCACAGCCTATAATTCTATCTGGTGTTTATAGAATAAAATAAAACTTACACAATTCAGGGTAAAGTCATTCTATTCAATGTTTCATTTTTGTTTTTTTTCTCCCTTAACTTGCCATAACAGTGAGGAGGAGTGGTCACCTGATCTCTTGTCATTGGTTATCATCCATCCAAGTTAATATCCACTGAGTTGTCCATGTTCTCATACGGTCCTTCATGCTGTCATCAGCTTACGTATTTGCATTTCCACATTGTTTCCACATTCATTTTATCCACCATGCACTGCCCCATTCTGACTGTTCTACCAGTCCTCTCCTTTTTCCTGGCTCTCAGTGTCATACTCTCCTAGCCTAAAGGACAAATCATCTTACCCCTTTTTTCTGTGGGGCTGTATAGAGACTGTGTCTGCTTCCATTCTGTCTACTTATACATTGAACATAACTACTGTACATAACCTATACTGTTTGTCCACTAGCCTGGACACTGGTTCTTCTCTGTGAGGTTCATCTGTTTTATCGCATCTTACCTGGAAAATGAGTCTGTCATGACCTCAATAAGCAAGTTTCCAAATAAGACCCTTTTGTTGGTTTCACCTCCCACCTGAACTTGAAGTGCTTCATTTGGAGACAGGGGAGCAGAATGCAGGCTTCCTTCTAAGACCTCCTCCACCTGTGCTGATATCCTACCTGCCTTCTTCATCTCATTAAGACAAGACACTTTCTTTTTAAAATCTCTTAGTGAGAGGGTGGAGGGGGGAAACTGTCCTATATATATTCTCCAGATTTGTTTACTGTAAACTACTAAAAGTCAAGAACTCACTTCTTTACCCACTGGTGGCTTTCCTAAACCATGAAAACCAAAGTCTAGGAAGTCTAGTGGTTAGAATAGAAAGAATTAATGAGAATGAACAGTTCATTAATGGAGCTAAAGTTATTAGGTAAAAATCTTATTCCTCAAATATGTCAGAATGATTTGTAAACCCACAAACTTCACACACACACACACACACACACACACACACACACACAAAGATGTACCACACACAGATATAGTTGTACTATTAATGAAATTATACACGATTTTTTAAATCATAGAAAAGTCTTATCATTAACATTATTTACATTGCGAATTTTTCTCAGTGATCTTACAGTTTAAAACAAGTTCGTAAAATTCTATTTCTTTAATGCAGGTAAAACCTCATTACCATAATATGAATTTTATTAATTTTCTTATTTTATTTCCATAATTAACTATACATTAAGCACATATATACAAGTAGAGCAATCAAGTGACATTAAAATGCTATTTTAAAGAACAAAAACAAGATTTACAAATCACTGCATTCATAAATATTATTGCTAGTGATATTTGGGAACAATGTCACTTTATTCAAATTTCAACTACATGATGAAAAGATGTGGTTGATTCTATAAAAATGTAAAACTAAACAAAATATGGAAACATATTAAGTCAAAAATAAAATATTATGCTCATTATACTTATGAAACAAAAAGAAAATAATTACATTCAATGCAATCTCATTTCAGTTGCACCTCAAAGTATCTCTTTTATGACAGTATAGCCTCATTTCCCAACATGGGGAGTGCCACAAAGTTACCATTTTATTATACTTTGGATGTATATTTAGGTCAAGCAAATTTTCATATTATGCTGACCCTTTAAAAACCTCTATATAAAGTTTTTGTAAAATGCCTCATTAATTTATTGAAAATTGGAAAATGTCCTAGACTACACATCTGTTCCTTTAACTTACAATCTGGCAGCTGATTCATTTATAAAGGGAAAAAAATCTGCATTTTTGAATTGTGAGTCTGCCTTTCTTTTATATAAAACAGGACATAGTAGATATTGTACTTTCTGCAAAGATGGTGCCCCATCCTTAATGTAATATCCATGATTATCTTGGCACTAAACCCCTTTCTCCATGGCTAATCTGCAATTATAGTCGTCTTTTTGTCAGAGTAATCACATTGTGACATTACTATGGAGGAGTATACTGTCATGACCTCGAGAGAATAGACTGGGAGAGAAGTAAAATTCACACAATTTATATTCCAAAAACCTATATGTGATGCTGACTGATCACATTTTATGGGGAAAGTATGTCATGGAGAATTAGTTAAGCTGTTTAACAGCAGCATATTATTATCCCTTATTAGATACACTCCAGAATTGCTTTAAAAATTAAATAATATATTTAGAAAATGTCTACTACATCAACTACTATTTAATAGGTGGGTTGTATATATAGCTTCCTTTTTATCCATTGTCTTCTATTGATTTGAATAACAAGTTGTCTCCTAAATAATAGTTGTTTTGAATGAGAAAGTATTATTTCTAAAGGTCCAAAAAAGACAAAAAAAGAGAAAATAATATATATGAGCACTAATTCTGCATTTGGCATTTTTCCTTATATTAAAATGAACTTTTTTTTTTTAAATTTTCCTTCTTTGCCCATCACTAATACTGAACCTCTTTCAGTCTTTCGGGAGTAAGGGCCACATCTGTCGAGGTGCTCAATTTAAAACTTCAGAGTTACATCTGATTCTTCTTTCCTGCTTAAAATTTTCCCCTACCCACAAATTTATCAATACCTCACAAATCAATCTACTTTACTCTTCATATCCATGATAACTACACAGAACACATCATAAATGTCCTTTGCATGGACTATAACATATCATATAACTACAGCTTTGTATTTACCAATCCTACCTCAAAAAAATGGCTTAAAAAAATCTTCCAACATTTCTCCCTGAAATTCAAACTCAATTGTAGACAACAAAACCTACAAGATATGGACCATGTCTTCTATTTTTATGACTTTATTTTGTACCCCTTTCCCCATTGTCAGGTGTGTGTGTGTGTGTGTGTGTGTGTGTGTGTGTGTGTGTGTTGGAATTCTGTTTAGTGATGATGTCCAACTCTTTCTTGTATTTAGACCTGTTTGATTTAATGGTTTTCTATCAGGGGTCCCTTATTCTGAATCTTTGAATGTCTGGTTATTTAGATAGTTCGTATCATAGTTTTAATGTATACATGCATTCTCATGATATACACAAATATTAATAGCAGCATTATTTGCAGTTGTCCAAATTTAAGTACATAAAATGTGGTATCCTGATAAGATGAAAAACTGTACAGTAATATAAAGAAATGAAAATACTGCTATAAACATAACATGGATGAAAGTCACAAACATATTGATTGAAGAAAGGCAGACACTAAATAATACATATTCTATGATTCCTTTTATATAAAGCTCAAAACTAGGAAAAGTAAACCACAAGTTCATATTGTGTCTCTGAGGGAGAAGACAGGACATGGTGAAAGGGAAGAGGCATAAACAGGCTTTTTTGGTGCGCAGGCGATGTTGTATTGCTCACCCTGGGTGGTGGTTACAATGGTGTGTTAGCTTTGAGATAATTCATTGAGCTCATTTATCACCAGTGTGATTTTTCTCTCTGAAGGTTGCACTTCAATTTAAAAGGCTTATTAAAATGACTAGTGTTCAGATTAAGAATACACATGACTTTGTAATTGGTTGATAGCTACAAAATCCATGTAAAGTGTAAATATGTTTTCAACGAAAGCTGGGTGGGATTATTAAAAATTACTAAATTTTAAATTAGGGGTATAAATTTTAGCCTACACATAATGAAGAACTATTTACAATTTTATTTCATTTTACTAGACTAAGAACATTGTCTGAAGCCACAAGTTATTCCTTCCTCAAGAAGATACTTACATAGTTCAGAAATGAGATCGATAAATTAATGATCATTTTAAAAAGTCAGCTATCAGTCCTGGTGTCCGCTTACACAGGTGTCTGCTTCCTCCCTCCAGCAGAGGCAAACAGCTGATGTCCTCTCCACCTTCTGCTCTACACTGCAGAAGTCCAGGCCCTGCCTTCCATCAGTAACCTGGCTTTTTCCCATTGTCACACATGGGGAGTCCCATAGGCTTTCCATTTCAAGGGATGCAATCTAGGCTACCATTGTTTGTGTTTTGGTAAAGACATTTGTCCTCTCACTCTACCTATTGTTTAAGACAGAGCATGACTCATGATTTTATCTTGGATTAAATCACCCTAGTACCTTGGGTTTCTCCTCCTCCCATCTTATTTGTTGCTTCTATTTTCCCCAATATTTTAACATGAATCTCCTCAGGAGCCGGTCCTGAGTTTTTCTTTTTATTCTGTCTCTTTATACTTTCTGCATCATCCCATCCTATGGTTTTTACATACACATTCTATGCTGATCATCTCCTCAGCTTCTCACCTATGCTTCACACTTGTAAAATTATAAATGTAAACCATAAAAATCTTTAATTTAGAACTGATGAAATTTGATTAACACCATGTGCCACATGCCAATAGAAGAAACTTGACAGGGCAAAAATGCTTTTGAGAATTCAAAGCATTTAACAATTAGTGCCTGTTTGGATAGAAAAGGAAGCATATTAATAAATATTTATATACCAGTTACCAGTTACCACATAATCTAATTTAAATTCAATTTTTAATGCCCAGACATTTAAAATATACATTTACAATCTATTTAGAAAACAGCAAGAGAAACTTTCCAATAATATCAATGTTATTTTTGTTTTATTTTTAACTGGTTCCAAGAACTGCCGGTTTATAATCTTTTAACAATAGATGTTAACTTACAGTTGTATCTATTTCCCACATAGATGATCCATTTATTCACCAACATAATGACAACAGCTCATTAAATATAACTTCAGGAATCTGTCACTATTGAAATAAAAAAACACTATAATAATATCAGTAACATTGCTAAACTACATTTACCTTTAAAAAATCTCAAATAAATGCAGCGATCTAACTCATCAAATTTTATGTCCAAAGACAACCATATATGTGTGTGTTCATCATGTATGGGTCTGTGTTTAGGTATAGATGCATACACCTGTGTGTGTGTGTGTGTGTGTGTGTGTGTGTGTGTGTGTGTGTGTATCAATGTATGAAGTAACTCACCTAATATTTTCATTTAGGTTTGCTCTAGTTCTCTAAAAGTTAACTTATTAAAATAGAACTCCATATTTTGTTCCCAAAACTGTTACTTAGAAAATCTCTCCCATTTTAGTAAATTGCATTGGCATCTAGCCAGTTCATTAAATTTAAAATCACTCATCATATTTCCATTTTCACCTCTCCCATCAATTCCATTAGCAATTCTTCTTGTCCTGTATCTTTTGTATTTAACCCTCTCCATTTGTTGCAGATAAACTAATCAAAGCCACCACATTCTTCTCCAAAACCACTTTTATTCATGTGCCATCCAGCACTGCTCATCTGCAGGAAATCATCTTTAAATTTTTATATTTGATAATACCACCCCCTCTCTTGAATCATTTCATGGTTTTCATTGTACTCTTTATAAAATCTAAACTATCTTGTATGATCTACATGGTTCTGTATAATTCACATTCAACTGCTTTTCCAAAATTTCCACTTATACCCTTCTGTTAAACTCTGTCTTGTTAAAATGCCCTCATTCTGTTATCTGGGCATCAAGTTCCTCTATTCTTCATAATTTCTGAACTCACTGTTCTGTCTTGGAAATGCCATTTTACAGTGTTCTGAGCATAGTTGACTCCCAATTATATAGTTATCAGTGCCTGTGTAGTTTTCTGAGCTATTCAGCCTTCTGCAAAATCCAGATCAATTTGAGGTCCTTCTTTTCTTTCTCTCCCAACAGCTTGCTTTTCCTTTCATAGATATCAGCCTAATTTTTTTGTTTGCTCGTTTCTTTCTTTCCTTTAGTAATTTCTAAAATGAAAGCTCTTACCGGACAAGGAGGCTTTTCTGCCCTGTTGAATAGTCTATTACTAACACCTCGCAAAGATACTGGCATATAATAGTGAAGGAAACCAGAATGTGTCATCCTAAAATATCCCTTTTTGACATTAAAAATTATTTTGAGCTGAAGGCAATTAAGAAGCAGCAAATGCAGGAAAAGCTCTCTCTACCCTCCCCTTTTCTGCTTAAAGGCTGGGCATAAATTTACCTTCTCCTGGAGACAGACTTTTATCATCACAGAGATGATGACACCAGAGGAATCTGCAAACAGATCTTACTCTATTATTTCCCTCCCATTTATTTCTCATGGTTTGCCATGCTTGGAAGAAAAAAAAAATCTTCCTTTGTCCTTACTTCCTCTACAAGTTTTTTGTTCTTTGTTGAAGATGCTATGTAAGCCAGAGACATAAGCCCCCACTTTGAGTTACTTTGGTTTAGGTTTCTCCTTCGCGATGTGTAGTGCATGTTAATGAACTATTTTTCTCTTGCTAATCTGTCTCTTTTTTAGAGTACAAGCTGGGAAACCTAAGATGGGTAGAGATAAAATTTTTTTCTCCCCTATAATATGTGTGATAGTTTCCTTTATCTGTTGTAAAAACAAAATAAAACAAATCAAAACAAAATTACCACAAATTTAATGGCTTAAATAACATAAACATTACCTTATAGTTCTGGAGGACAAAAATCCAAAAATGGACCTAGAAGTGTAAAACCAAGGTGTCAGCGGACAGCTGCATTTCTTTTGGAGGCTCCAGGGGGAATCCATTTCCTAGACGGTTCAAGTTTCCTTGGTTCATAGCCCCATTCCTCCATCAACAAAGCCAGCAACAGTGGGTTGAGTGTTGATCACAATTCCATCTGTCTGGTTCTTTCTCTTTTGCCTCTCTCATCCACTTATAAGGACCATTCTGATTATATGAGGCCCAGAGGGATAATCTAGTATAATCTTCCCATCTCTAGGTTAACTAATTAGCAACCATAATTTCATCTGTAGCTTTAATCTACTGCCATGTAACTTTACAAATTCACATGTATTGAGAAATAGGACCAGAATATATTTGGGGGCCCATTATTTTGCCTACCACAGTAGGTAATCATAAGTTTGTTGTTTTGTTTTGTTGTTTTTCAATGAGTGAAGAAATAGTAAATTTTCCTTTAAGTAGCTATCTATTAACTCTCTATTAAAGTCATTTGGGTAGGTGAGTTATATGACTTTGCATTACTCCTAAGCATATAATCAAAATTAACAAAATTTGATTTTTTACGTACACATTCTTTACTGACAATAGTCTCCTCCTAATAAACAAACAAAAACAACCCACAGTTATCCTAACTATATAAAACAGCATATTGCTGTGGACACATTTAGGTCTTAGAAAAACAGAGCTGAAATTGAATTTTGTCTCCAGAAATCATTGAACTGATTGATAAAATCATGGCCAAGTTATATAATTTCTCTATTTCTAACTATTTCTTGATACACAAAATAAGGATATTATTTTTTTAATACTTCAATCCTATTTATGGGAAGTATTTCACTGATTTTAGGTGTTAGTAGTTCATGTTAGTAGTTCATGGTATTTTATGTGGTTCTTATCATTATGGAAAACATGCCTGTGCAAATATTTTCAACAGAGTTTTCGTAGTTTGAACGATTAAAATGTTTCTACTCAAAGCAACTGTTTTAATACCATCAGTGATTTGGCAAGTTGTGTTTGTCAAAAGTGAACTATAAGAAAGGTCACAGAAAAGATCGTTCCATTTCTCTAATACTCTTTCTTTCCTCTCAAATTTCGGTTTCATTTCCTTTAAACATCTGCTCTGAAATAATTTACCATTTCAGCTCTGTTAACTTCTAGCATTTGTGACTCATTCTGCTTTCTTAATCACTTCCAAAAAAGTAGTCATAATCAGCCTCAATTGCTTGGGGGAGAGTAGGGAAGAGGAAGCAGAACACATTTACTTCTTTTCATCACAATTAAAACTGGATGCTGTTTTACTCTGCAAGTGGATCATATCATGTTTATAAAAGTAATTTTCAAATAATGACAAATTAAAACACTTATTCCTAATCCCTTCTGATAAGAATGCATTGTATCTGTAAGTTTTTAGTGGTTACCAGAGGATAAGGGAAGGAGGAGCAGTGGTTTAAGAGGATAAACACCGGATGTGCCAAAAAAGATATATGCACAGGACTTGTATCTATCCTTTGTTATTGGTGTACATTGAGTATTACAATTAATACTGTGTTTTTTTCCTTTCTTAAAATGTATATACATTTTTTTGGCACCCTCTGTGTATGGTGATGGAAGGAGAATTGATTTTAGGTGGTGAAGGCACAATGCGATATACAGACGATGTATTATAGAATTGTACACTTGAAACCTATATAATTTTACTAACCAATGTCACCCCATTAAATTTAATTTTAAAAAACCTGAATAAAATGAAATAGGTCAAAGCATCCAAACAAAAAGAATAAGTAAAGGTTTTAGAGAGAGAAATATTATCATAATTTGTATTATCCAATCCATTCTTCTTTGTTAGCCTTTTCACATGAACTGTGAAACATCTGCAGTGCCATCAAAATTGCTTTTCTGTGTAGGCATGGGTATTTTCACTACAAATGTACATACACTTAGGTTTGTGTTTTCACTACTTTTATATGTAAAATTTATTTCACTTTATCTGTTTACACTTATTTATTTGATATTTGAGAGCCTTTTTTATCAATTTTTAAGTTGGTTTTCTTTGTATCTGAGGAATAAGTGTACATAGTTTAAAGTCACATAGTGCTATGAGCTTATAAAAATTAAACAGCAGAAGTTCCCTGGCTTCCTTTTTCTCTGAACACCATCCAGCTTTCTAAAGGCAGTGTTTTTCATTTTCAATGGTTCTCATACACCGTTGAATCTTTATTTGCCATGTTGCACGTTATCATTTGTCCTATTATAGGAGATGGGGATAATAGCTTGCTTATATTTTTAGTCCTTCCCCCACCCTATACTTATGTCAACATTTTTGTTTGAAAAGAAAATTACTTATTTCAATATTACCACTTAGTAACATACTTTTTGCATATTTTCTTTATAGTACAATACAGTTAGCTTAAAATTGCCTGTTTTTCATTTTTAATATTTTATTGTAATATTGCTCACTCATCAACAATTTTTTTTTCAAAAAGTACTCAACATAAGCCAAAGAAAGGAATGAAAAAGAAGCGACACACCAGAAATCTACCTTCTACTTCTTTCCACTCAACTCTTACCTTCTTTCCATAGGTAGCCACTATGTGGACTTGCATGCTAAATAATTTTTCTACTGTAGAATTATATAAGTATTTACCCTAGTATAATGCATATATAGAATATTTTCACATCTTGATGACTAATTTTTCCTGAAATATACTTCTATGCATGACTGCAGAGATATACCTGCATATGTAACAATTTTTCTTGAATATATGCCTTCAAGTGAAATACTTGAGTGGGATAAGATATGTATATATAAAGCTTTAATAAAAAGGGTCAAACATTAGTTCAAATCATTTCTAGCATAAAAGGATTGCTGTTTCTTTATATCATCTCCAATACCTGTCATCTTTAAAAAATAATACAATAATAATAATAATAATAATAATTGTCCTAACAGGCATGAGGTGATAGCTCATTATAGTTTTCATTTGCATTTCCCTGGTGATTAATGATGTGTATCTCTTCATATACCTGAATTTTATAACATTGCCTTTTTTGCTGTTGTTGAGTTATAGGAGTTTTCTTTTTAATATATTTTGAATATTAGCCCCTTATCAAATATATTTTGCAAATATTTTCTCCTATTTCATGGGTTGCTCTCTTGTTTCTAAGCAGCTTAAGATGTAATGATTAGGTGTAGTCATCAGGCCCACACAAAAGTCCTTTATCAAAATGAGATTTTCATGAAGGACTAGGAATGTGTTATTGGATTAAACATAAAGGACCCAATTATTTCCAGATCCAAAACAAATCCCATCCTTAGTAGAGTTTAAGAGATTCAGACTTAGAGTGTTTGGAAAACTTCCAACTGTCATTCAAATGCGTGATAGAAACAGGAGTTGAACAATAAATCACAAACCTCCTGACTTTGTGGTGAAATTTTCTCAACAAACAAATATAATGAATAATTATGAATTATAGTTTAAAGTCTTTGAAAATGTGGACACAACTTGAATAGCCTTCTGCCACGAGAACATTCATGACCATGAAAGTCATAGAATCTGTTCTTAAGGCATGGGAATTTTAAGAATCCAAAACACAACCACAGAAACAACCTTTAAAAATTAAATTTCTTTAAGTGCCTTTTGATCAAACAAAAAGATATGTAACTTCAAGTCCCAGGTCATAGGCTGATTTTATATGGGTAAATTCTGAATTGTTTAAGATATATAGTGATAAATAGGTAAGGTATTTCTTAGCAAAAAAAATCACAATTACAATGTAAAATGATTCATAAAGCAAACTGATATATAACTGTCCTCTGATTTACTTTGAATTTTCTGAACAGATACAGATGAATGAATGTACTGATTAAATCCCATTTTGAGCTCAGACTATTCATTTTATTATAAACAAAATCTGTGAGATGGGCCTTCTTATGGATATTAATTATTACTTTGTCTTCATTTCTATTCTCCAATGAGTTCCAGACATTGAGTTAAAGAGTCTAGTATTAATTTAATTCTTAGTCTAGCTAAGAATTAAAGAATTATACTCCATATTAGTAAAAATAAAAACTATGTTGAAATATGTGTGGTTTAAATTTTAATTAAATGAAAGATATTAAAAGTTAATTTTTAAGAAAAACTGAAAGGAAGAAGAAACATTTTAGAAGGTTGTCTCATTATAAGAATTTGCATGTTTTTACTAAATACAAGAACAGATCAGAGTTAATGACCTCAAACTAAGATCTAATGTGTATGGTGCAAAACTGAACTTGATTATAAAATAAATTGTCAAAAGATAGTAAGCACGCAGAGAAACTTCTCAACTTAGTTTGGAATAAATTAAGCTTTAAAAAATTGTTTTTATATTATTTTCAAATGATTCACTAAGCAAAAACAGAACACTTCTGGGTGAATATAATTGATCATCCTGAAAGGATGAAAGCAATGACATTGTGATATGTGTGTATTAGTGTAATAAGTATATAAATATTTATTAAAATAAATTTACAATCAATGACATATTAAATATTTTTACAATTATTTGTAAATTAAAACATTGGAACATGATAAATTATAAATAAAATCAAATGCACTTAATTTTTCAGAAAAATATCACTTTTGAGTCATTTATTTTTATGACTGCAGAGCATAAAGAGACTGTTTTCTTTGTTTCCTTTTTTGTTTTAATTTAATTTTGTTGTGTGTTTTTGGTGACGAGACAGGGTTCCTAATCTCCTAAGCAAAATCAGAAGAATGAGTCATTCAAGACAATAAAAATAGCATGGTTTCTACTCAGAGAGGGTCCCCAAGTAATCATTCCTGCACAATGCCATTTTGTTCAAGGTAGCGTGAGTGCTATAATTGATGATTTGGGTTTGGAATTATTATGTACTAATAACAGTGCATGGTCTATTACCATATGATATCTCCTGCTGCTTTATAATTAGCTTTGTGCACGGTTTGGACAAGTGGCTGTGTACTTCACAGACTGTTCGCCAGGTAGAACATAACGGCTCCTTGGGAGCCAATTAGTTGGGCCTGTCAAGGCCAATTTCACCAATTTTTAGTTTGTGGATTATAAGCCAAAAAGCTGTATTTGTGAAAAAACATATACGGTAGTTGATGTGCTAAAATAAAATGTAATGTCTACTTAGGTGATTCAAATTCTTTTCCATTCATGTTTGTTCATTATTATAACAAAGCATCATTGCTGAGAATTATCTAAGATTTTGAAATTTATGGAGTGTTTAACCTACAGTGAGTAATAAATGAATTCTTACTTTCAAGGTGGAATCTTAATTTTGACTGAATATAACAGAGCAAAATGATGTGGGGCTTGTCCTTTTACAAAGACAAAAATAAAAATCCTTGTAGAATATAGCAAGAGAGGTTTTTTTTTTACAAATTGAATACATCATAAAACAACAAACACAGAAATACGTCATGTTTCATAAAGCATTTTTGATGTTTTCTCATTTACATTTCATGACTAGCATTTTGCACAAATTCAGAGTCAACATATTACACAAGGCTACAGTCATAGAATCTAGCAATTTTAACATAAAGCAAAAATTTATCAACCCCTTTCTGTTCTAAAAGCAAGGAACTGATCCGTGTATGTTCCCTGTCTGTCTCTTTCTATTGCAAACAAAGACAGGACATTCCTGAAAATCAGGATCCTTTCTACTGATAGGCAGAATATTACCCCCTAAATGGTGCAAATTAAGGGGTGCTGCAGGGAAGTAGCCTCCACCAAAAACTTTATCAAAAAATCACGTTTAAAATGTCCAATGTCAAAGCATTGTCTTAGAATGTGGCTGATAAATATCAAATATTCCAGCAGAGATAAAATAAAGGCAATTTCTTAAAGGTATTTAATATATGTTTTAAAAGAAAATGGTTAATCGAAACTGCCGACTCGATAATATATAAGGCCAGATTTCTTACCTAAATTATAAGGGGGGATTCTTTTTCCAATCCAAACATGAATCAGACACCACAATGAACTGATGCGATACACATTTACATGTAAAATTGTCTAAATGTTGATTTTGTCACATCACTTATTCTGTAAATTGCTGACACTGTTCAAGTTACTATATTCTAATAATTAGAACCTTATCTAGCTAAGACATTTATTGGAGTAATTTCCTTATTTTAAACTGAATTTCTGCAAACAAAACTACACATATTTGTTCAAACATCTACATAGCTGATAGCATGCCTATTGTTGACAGTCATATATTTCTGTTTTTCTGTAAAATAAATCTGTAAATTGTACTGCAAATTTCATAAAATTCATTAGTGACCCCCTAATTCTTTTAGATGATACTGCAGGAAAAATTCTAAACATTTTCCCCAATTATCTCACACTTTAATATCTTAAATAATAGTTTTTTAAAAGTTATAATGGAGTAGTGTTATATCTAGTTTTATAATGTACTAAGGTTGGCTGTAAACAAAGCAGAGAAAAAGTACAAGTATGGTCATAAAAATTGTATTAGTAAAATTCTGTTTGGAGTTAGATAAATAAAAAATGTTAAGGTTTGTTCATTACTCTTTAAACATGGCACAAAACAGTATTACTTATAAAAAATTACATCCTAATTAAAATAATATCTAAACTATGTTCTCCTTTATTCTGGCTATGCAAGTTTGATTGTATAGAAGGAATTCTAATATATTAATTTTAATTATTAAACTTAAAATTATTTAAGGCAATTATATTTATTAAACTAAATTTGAGGACCAAAGCCAAACATAAATTAACAGTGATGAATTGTTTTATCATTGCCCTACTTCTGTATCTCCATAAAGTTATTAAAATGATAACTAGCATATAATATTGTGTTAAAATGATAACAGATTAAAGATTATACCTGAATTGCAACTTTGATACTATTAAATTATTAATTTAAGACATAACACACTAAGATATACAATATGCTTGTTCAGAAAGCAAAGCTGCATAAATTGCAAAAATTTAACAGCTTTCATAAAATGTACTTTAAGATTCAACAATGCAAACATACCTAGGAAATCCAAACATTTTGGAAATTGAGGATCGCTTTTATCCATAAACTATGAAATAAAAGAGATACTGCAAGAGAAATTAGAAACAAAACAAAACATTGACACTGAATGATAATGTAAAAAATATATAAACATGTTATATAAGGTAAACCATCAATAGAGATAAATTTACATTATTAAAATCATACATTAGAAAAATGATTGAATCAACACTCTAATCTTCTACCTTAAGAAATCAGCTAAGAAGAGTGAATTAAACACTAAGTAAATGGAAGGAGGTAAAACTATAAAAATTAAAGCAGAAATCAATTAAATAAAATTGAAGAACAAATGGAAACTTGTTCTTTGAAAAGGTTAATAATATTTATTAATCATCTATAGTAAGTAAAAAAAATATTACATATAACTTTGTACCAAAAATATTCAAAAGTTTAAATGAGAGAGAGAGAGAGAGAGAGAGAGAGAGAGAGAGAGCGATCTACCTGTAAATCGCATTTTAAAAATCCTTATATTACATAATTCCATGACCTACAAAATTTCTGTTTTGTCCCCCTTCTATCTTTATGCTAGAGTCACTTTCTATTTCCTAGCACTACTGATTAGTTTTGACTATTTTTGAAATTCACATTAGTTGAATTATAAAATATACCCTATATTGTGTCTTTTACTCAGCACTGTTTTGGAAGGTTATCTGTGTTTCTGCATGTACCTGAATTTGTGAGACTCTAAAGCAGAGAACTCCGTAAAGGTATGACCAGACTGTTGACCTTTAGAACTATAAGATAATAAATGTATGCTATCTAAACTGCTCAGCTTGTGGTCCTTTTTTATATAGCATAGAATATAAATATAATAATACTTTCATTTCCTAATTGAAATTTTATTTAAAAGATGATTGGCTCTTTATAAAAATAATCATTTATTGTTGATTTTTTTTTCTTGTTAAAACATTAGGTAGGATGCTTTGAGCTCCAAACAATAGAAATAGGATTCATATTGGATTGAGTAACGAAGAATTTCCTTGGCTCACTGCACTAGAAGTGCACGGGTAGGTTAGAACTCACATACAAGGTGATCAGGGTAGCTCCACTAGCTCTGCCTTTTCAGTCTGGATTTTGTTCCCTTGCAGCTTAGATGGCTATGGCAGCAGCCAGGGTCCCAAGGTTTCTGATTCACCCAATGTGTTCTAACGTAATAGCAATGAGGCTTCTCATCCTGAAGCCATTGATAAACCTCTCCTTCCTCTTACTGAATCAAATTTACTTAGGTATTTCCATCCCTGTTATCAAAACAGCAAGGCAGATGGGATGACCATAATTGTGAAAACTAATCAGTACCTACTTCTGGAGATTGTCATCACTTCTCCAAACTTACTTACTGTTACACAAAGGGCAAGGGTAAAATGTGTTTGGAGGATCATATACAACGTTCCCTACAAATATTTCCTAGCAACACCCCATATCCTACAAGATAAAATCCAACAACTTAGCATGTCATTCACAGCCATCCATAACATAACCCCTACTTGGTCCTTTAACTTTGTCTCCCTTATCTCAACTCTTTTTTCTTATTTCTTTCACACAGTAGACTTCCATTGCTCTAATACTAATCTGCTATGCAGAGCAACTGTTGTTTTATGCTGAATGATTCAGGTTCTCTTTGCCTTCTCAAGATACCATTTCTATGTCTGACACATAATTAACTTTTTTTGTTTAAAAATACAGATGGCTTTATTAAATAGCCATAGAGAATGATTAGGTAATTAACAAAGGAAGTCATATTAAAAGTATTTTTCTACATTAGTAAAAAACAAAGTTGTCTTTTTTCTTTTTCCCTTTGAAATGTAGATTTTATCTTGAAAAAGTTTTTAACTTTTAAATAAAATGTTTATTTGAGAATATATTTAGATTCAGAGAAAATTTGAGAAGGTAGCAGAGATTCCATATATACCAAGATTCCACAACTATTATTTTTCATTATAATAAAAATATATAAAACTTACTATTTTCATAATTTTAAGTGTACAGTTTAATAGGATTAACAATATTCACAGGGTTGTACAGCAGCTCTCTAGAAGTTTTTCTTCTTATAAAATCAAAATTCTATGACCAGTGAACAACAACTTTCGATTTCCTCCTTCCCCCAGGCCCAGGCTGCCATCATACTACTTTCTGTATCTCTGAGTTTGACTAATATAATAGTGTAAGTAAAATAGCACATTTCTTGTTTTTCTGTGACTAGCTCATTTCACTCGGCTTAATGTCCTCAAGGTTCATCCATGTTGTTGCATATAGCAGGATTTTCTTCTTTTTAAAAACAGAATAATAGTCTGTTGTATTTATATACCATATTTTCTTTATCCATTCATCTGTGGATGGATGTTTAGGTTTTTCCCATATCTTGGCTTTTGTGAATAATGCTGCAATGAGCATAGGAGTGTAAATATCTCTTTGAGATCTTGATTTCAGTTCTTTTGGATATATACCCACAAATAGGGTTGCTGGGTCATATAATAGTACCATTTTTCATTTTTTGAGGACCCTCCATACTGTTTTACATTGAAATTTCATTGTTTCTTATTTCCTCCAACAGAGTACTTGGTTTCCGATTTTTCTACATCCTTACCAATACTTGTTATCTTTTTTTTTATTAATAATAGTTATCCTAGCAAGTGTGAGTTTGATTTATATTTCTCTGATGACCTGGATGCTGAACATCTTTTTATATACCAGTTGGCCATTTGTATGTCTTCTGTGGAGAAATATGTAAGACCTTTGTCAATTTTTAATTGGGTTATTATTATTCTTGTTGTTGAGTTGTGAGAGTTTCTTATCAACTTTGAATATAGCCCCTAATCATATATATTATTTGAAAATATGTACTCCCATTCCATAGGTTACCTTTTCACACTGTTAATTGTTTTCTTTGATTCAGGATTTTTTAAGTTTAATGTAATACATTTGTCTAGTTTTGCTTTTGTTGCATGTGGTTTTGGTGAATTTGTTGTTGGTTTTATAACTAATATAGAATTAAGATATGACAACAAAAGGAAATTGATAGATTAAAAAAGATTTAGACCCTTGTAAGATTCTTATATTTTATGTAAAAAAGATAAAATTGCTTGAAGGTACATTGTGATAAGTTAAAAACACATGTTGTAAAGTCTAGTGTAACCACAGGAAAAAATAAGATCAAACAAAGAACAACTAAAAAGTCCATCATATACACGTAGTGGAATATTAAACTACTAAAAAAAAAACAACAAAAAACCCCAAAAGGAGGCACATAAAGAAAAAAATATTTTAATAGAACATACTAAGATGATGGATCTGAACTTAAATCATCAAAAATTAAAATTAATGTAAATGATACAAATAGTTCAAAATACACAGAGATTGTCAGACTGGATAGAAAAGGAAGCTTAAGCTACGATAGGGTGTCTACAGAAGTACACTTTAAAAACACAGGTACAGATGGGTTAGCATTTAAAGGTTGGCAAAATATGTCCTATGCACACTAATGCAAAAGGTCTTAGTAACTATATTTATCTCAGACAAACTAGAATTCAAAAAATAATACCTTGGATACAGAGGGATATTGAATAATAAAGAGTCAATTTATCAAAAAGACATTACAATCTTAAATGCATAACTGAAAGAAGCAGTAGATAAATGCTCAATTATAGCTGAAGACTGCTCCATTCTTCTGTTTTCATTAAAACAATTAGACAAAAAAAAATCAGTAAGAGTATAGAACACTAGCACAAATTGTCAATTTAACCTAAACAAGTTTCCATGAATTTAAAATGATTTAGAACATACAGTGTATCTATTATGATCACAACAAAATTCAAGAAAGACAGCTGGATGATTTCCATGTGTGTAGAAATTTAATAACACAACTGTATATAGTAATACATAGATCAAAGAAAAAATGACAGTTGGTGTTATTTTAACAAGCAGATGGAATAATTATTATTCAGGACTTGTGATAATATTTCAATAGTTTTAATTTAGAGTAAATATAAGTTATAATATCAATTTTGATAAAATTCCGACAGAAAAAAATAGGGATGGTTTTAAAAATTATGTACAGTGATAGAACGAAGAATGATAGAATGAGGAGTCAAGTTTGAAAATGGAACAGACACACCTCTTGGCTTGAAAATCCGGGGCACTAAGTCTTTGAGGTATATTGGATTTCTTTTGAGTGACAGCTGAAATGTTTTAATATTATAAATCAAAATCTTTTCTTCATTTGAGGTGAGATTTTTATTAGTAATTTTATCTTATAAGTTGAGATACCTCTATATTAATAAGATACGATGGCTTTATATTTTAAATTAGTTTCTTATTAAAAACTGTATGTAAAATTATATGACATGTTTAATATATAATAACAAGGAAAACATGTTCTACATTTTTTTTATTTCAGAAAACAGGTGAACATTCTTGTATTTTTTTCTTTTTATTTTATGAAAAAATGTTATTACCACAAATTTAAAATATAATTTTGCTTTTATGGACTCTTGTTTTCCTTTTATGATTAAACAGGTAGTTGTTTAGGGAAACTATATATCTGTTTTATAAACTTAAAAAAAGTTCCTCATTAGTTGATAATAGGAATAATGTAATTTTTTGTGAGAAAATCAATAAAGATAAATACACCTGGCATGCATGCATCTTGGTAACAATCTGAACAATCAGCTGTCACATGCAACTTGACTTAGGTCATTTTTAGCAACCTGGCATCTGGCCCTTCAGGCTTCTAAGTATCACTTCTGATGTTGAAACTGGCATGGTACTTTTTAATGTTTTTAAATGTGTTATTGCCAGATGATACTGTAAATATGTATGTAAATATTAGAATTAATTCTAATAGCTGATTTAAACTACCAGTAAGTGGCAACATACAATACTTTTATTACCTACATGCTTTATAGGTGTGTTCACGTTGAGCTGTTGTTGTACAGACATAAAATTGGATAGTCCCGTTATCTATGTAGAATAATTGCAACATTGAACTCTATATGAGTAAATCAATGAGGTCTTGATGTCATGATATGTTATGCTCAGTAATGTTTGATATTTATTCAGTTTGTTATATATGTCTTACTAATTTTACTAATCGGGTTGCATTGATTTCACTACTATTTTTTTTATTTTTGTTTGTGAATGATACTTGGTGTATTTATGAAGAAATTCAATTTTAGGGTCTGTTGGTTAAGCAGGAAGGCATATCAGGAACGCCACGAGTAGGTTTATTTCAGAGGCACTAGGTCTTTTTTACTGATTCAGTTTTACTTGTTAAAAGTTATAATCCATTGGAGAGTCAAGTCTCTAAGAGTGATCACTGCCAAAGACACGTGAGTAATTGGAATAATAAAATAGTGTGCTCGCTTCGGCAGCACATATACTAAAATAATAAAGTAGAAAAAAAACTAGATACAATTAGACATTATTCAATTACAGCACGTTGTGAAAGAGCTTAGATTTTTCTCTGAGATTTTTCCATATTTCCTTTAATGCTTTTACAATGTCAATTTTGAAAGATTGGCCACTTCCTTGTCAGATATTTTAACTCTGTGGCTAATTAAAACCTCACAATATTGGGAAAGAATGTGCAAATAAAATGTTCCATCCAGTAGGAGCAGAAGTTCTTTATTATTCTCAATGTAGAGATTTAATTAACTTTAAATTTGAAATAATTCCTATTTGAGTTGTTTATATACATCCCTCTACTCTGGCTATTTTAAAGGCAATGGGCATATTTGTGATGGTCTTTTTTCAACAGAATGGCATTATTTTATCATTTTTACCAGGTTTCAAATATTGCTATCAGAGTGACTCAGGAGCTTTCCCTGATCAAACTCACAACTGATACCCATGTGTCCTGAAAGCAATCTGAACAGTCAATTAACTGGTATGCACACCTTGACCCAGGTCTCTTCTAGCAGCCTGGCCTCTGGCTATTGAGTCTTCTCTTTGTCCCTTCTGACAGAATGATGTGCCTTGATGCCAGCCTCTGACGACATGACCCCTAACAGGCTATGAGCTCCCTCCCTGGAGCTTGATGGCAATTGCTCACAGGAAACAGCTCCAAGGATACAAGCTCACTGTTCCTGTCATCAGGCTATTTGACATTCAGAAGTTTCACTGATCTCTCACTAGTCACTCAGCCCAGCACAACTCAAATTTAAAGCCTTCTGGTGGCTTTTGGTGGACTGAAACTGACATAAAAATGAGTAACACACACACACACAACTACACACACACAAATGCACTCACAACTTTGAGATGTTATCTCTAAAGAGGATGAGCCAAGAATATTCAAAGATATGGACAAATTAATTTATAATACTAATAATGATAATTATTCTCTATAAAGTTGTGAAGGGTGTCCTAAAGATACCCCTACTGAAAAGGGATGTCCATCTCCTTAGCATACTGATTGTCGTGAGGGAACCATGATGATAATAATTACCTTGCAAGGGGAAATAACCAGTTCAAGCTAGTAATTAGCCTGTTGGAAAAAGTCTTGTCCTTGGCAAAGATGAAGCGGACTCTCACTGTGAAGCGCTTATGTTTTGTTTTCTCATACATTATGTGATTTACTTGAATTTTAGAAACATCTGTAGCTTGTAATTCTGTCTGTAGCTTTAAAAACAGTAAAAGACTCTCTACCTTTAAATTCTTGTCACAAAGCAACATTCCGAAGTCAGTTTCTTTGCAAGTAATATTATAAATCTAGAAAAACAACATACACATTCGCATATACAGAAGGTGCCAAATATATGTATACAGTATATACACACACACACATACACACACACAAATTTTAAGAAAGGAAAAATAAACTATTAAAATTATGTTGATGATAACCGCTTTGAGCAGAAGTCAATTGCAGAAGTAAAAAATGACTCGTATTCATCTTTTGTTATCAGTATATAATGAGTATTGCAATTTTAATACAGCTTTTTCCTTTCTTAAAATGTGTACACATTTTTTTTTGGTGCTGTCTGTATTTGAGCTGATTTTTAAAAAGTCCAGCGTGCTGGGCTTCTTTTTCAAAAAACAGTGTTTTGTTTTGTTTTGCTTTGTTTTATTCGCTGTGTTGCAAAAGCAGACCTCAATGAGTACCATAATTTCAAAGTTTTAAAAATAACCTTCTAATTTTTGTTTTAAAATTCAAACATGTTTTCTCCTCGACAGGTGTGTGTGTGTGTGTGTGTGTGTGTGTGTGTCTGTGTATTTATGTATGATATGTTCTTCCTAAAAGTGGAGTTAAGTGAAAGTAAGAATGGTCAAAACTACATATGATGAATTTTCTAAAGGAAAATTTTTATAACAATTTCTTTGTTAAATGTCACAAAACAAGTATTACTAAATATATTTACATGTACAATGTAAACATGCTTTGGCATAGAATATGTACTTTCAATATATTAGTCAGATATGCCATTGAGACCTGCACCAAATAAAAGAATAATACTGTATTGCATATTTGAAAGTCACTAAGAGAATTGTTAAAATTTCATATCAAAACAAAAAAAAATTCTGTACATAGTTTTGGTAGAAATCAACAAGCTGATTCTAAAGTGTATATGAAAAATCAAAGGGCTTCAATAGCTAAGACTTTTTTTTTAATAACAAGCAACAAAGTTGGAAACCTCAGGCTAACTGATATTAAAACAAACTTTAAAGCTAGAGTAATTAAGGTATTTATATTGTTGGCACAGAGAGACATAGAGAATTGTGGAACAGAATTGAGAAGCCAGAAATAGGACCACACATATTTGCTGGGTTGTTTTTAAACATATATTCCAATATAATTTAATGAAGAAAAATATAGTCACATTAAAAAAGTGGTGAAGAAAATTTAGATATACTCATAGAAAAAAATGAACTGCAACCCTTATTTCACACCATACAGGAAGATTAATTATAAGTGGATCATAGACCTAAAGATAAAAGCTAAAATTCTAAATTCTTAAAAAGAAAGATAGGTACTGGACTTATTGGGGGGATTCACTTCATAGATTGTATAAACAACTGACACCTGCACTGTATACCTGAAGCTGATATAGAGTAATATTGAATGTCAACTAGAAATATATGTATTTATATATAGTCACGGGATGTAAGGTGCAGCATAGGAAATATAGTCAATGGTATTGTATAATAATAGCTATATACAATGTCAGAGGGGATGTAGACTGGGGCAGTTATGACTCTGTAAAGGGTGTAAAAGTCTAATCATTATGTTGTTTTGTATGCCTGAAACTGTATATATATATATATATATATATATATATATATATATATATATATATATATATATAACAAAAAGAATAGGAATACATCTTTACAATGTTTAAATAGGCAAATATTTCTTAAACAAGACACAAAACATATTAAGTGTAAGTGAAAATAAAATGATAAATTGGACTTACCGAAATCTCTACTCTTTAAAATATTAAAAATTAAGTTAGATGAGGGTAAACGAAATCCAATTTCTGGTGATGGAAGGAGAACTGACTCTGGGTGGTGAACACACAATGTGATATATAGATGATGTATTACAGAATTGTACACCTGAAACCTATGTAACTTAACTAAAAATCATCACCCCAAAAAACTTTAATTAAAAAAAGATTATGTTAAGTCATAAGCTGAAAGTATGTTCATTATACTACATAGGTAATAAATTGTAACCAAAACATATAAGAAAGTCGCACAACTCAAGAAAACAAGCCAACCAATAAAAATGTGGACAAAATATTTCAACAACTCCTTGACAAGATGTTCAATAGCATTAGTCATTAAAGAAACAAACATTAAAACCACATCGAGATACCATCATGTATGTTCTTAGATGGCTAAAATTTAAAAGCAATGAAATTCCAAGAGTTCACTAGGATGTGCAACAACTGTATTTTTTGTGCATTGTGTGGGGAGAGTAAAATACAATAATACAGCCAGTTTGGAAAACAGCTTGGAAGTATTTATAAAATTGAACATACCCTCAACTTACGTATAGCATAGCAATTCTAATTCCTAGGTATTTACCAGACAAACTTGTGTATGAATATTTATAGTAAGTTTACTCATGATAACCCAATATTGAAAATAACCAACATATTCCTTCATGAGTGAATAGATAAAAAGGTTGTGTCAATTCTTTCAAAAAGATACTGCTTGGCAGTAAACTGTATCAAACTACTGATACACCAAATTCATGGAGGAATCTCAAAATCATCATAGCAAAAGTAGTGACATACAAATGTTTATTTGAGTCTCTATAAATAATTTATGATGACAGGAGTAAAATCGTTTGGAGACTGGTGTAACAAGTCAGGGGATTTGCTATATAGGAGTACAAGGGAATGTTCTGTGATGATAAAAATGTTCTCTATCTGTATTGGATAGCGGTTCCATGAGTATACACATTTGTGAAAATGTCTCACAATGCATATTTAAACTGTGCATATTATAATGTAAATTATATTGCAAAATCTTGATAAAATATAAGTAAAAGCATTAAAGCAGACTTTGTGGATTGACTACTCCAAAGTCACTTATAGTCTCTTTCTCTCTTAACTTCATCTGCCTTATATGCTGAATAAATACATTTACTTCTTAGAATACCTTGCAACCGGGGCTTATCTTAGGACCCAGTACTGACTAACAAGATGTGAGCTGAAGTCACTGTCAACTTCCAGGAAAGTTTATTAAAAGGGGAAGCTTACTGTTTCAATATTTACCCTTACCCTTACCCTTACCCTTACCCTTCAACATTTATGGCTGCATGCTTACTCTCTGCCTTTTAAATGTGGGTGTGAGGACTGAGCTGACACCAGTCATGTCACAGTTATGAGAACTAAAACCATGTGCCAGAGGAATGGAGAAGGCAAATAGGAATATGGGGTGTGCAGCAGTATCTTTGAGCGTCAACAACCCAGAAAGACTTATCTCTGGACTTATAACATGACAAACAAAAGCTTCTATTGGTTACAGGGATTTGAATTAGGTGTTGTTTTGCTTGCAGCTTGAATGCACACCTTCCTGTGTAAAGAATGTAGTCTATGACTCAGTAATGTCAACACTGACAATAATATAAAGCAAGAAATAATTGTAAGGTTTTGTATGTTCTTCTTTATTCTCCTAATTTTTAATGGTGGAGATATGGTGAATATGGAAAGGAAAAAAACAACAAACAAAAAAAAACAGCCACAACAATAACAAAAATAAAAACATGTTATAGCCTTAAAAATTGGTTTTAAGTGATTTAGAAGCCGAGAATGTTCATTAAAAATTTTAAAGAAGAATCACTTATCAAAAAGGAAGAATAGTCTAATGGAAAATGTGTTTACATTAAGCTATTCATAAACAATTATGCAAATAATTTTCATTTATAACAAAATTTATCAAAGAAAAATTGTACCAGACAAATTAAGACTATTCAGGACTATTGCAGGGGGAGAGAGAGATTGAACTTAATTCTAGTGAAGCAAAAAGGAATAGAATTTTTAAGTATTTGAGTAACTAGTGGACATGCACTAGAGGATATTAGGAGTGAGGTTAGACAAGTAATTGGGCCATGTGTGTTTGCTAATTTGCACAGAGATTGGGAAGTTGAACACTATTTTTTTCAATGATTATACTGAGTCATAAAACTGGCAAGAGATTGAGAGAAGATTTATATCTCAAAGAGGCAGAGGGAGAATTTACAACTGTAAATTTTCAAAAGTAAATGGTCTATGAAAAGGTGATCAGGGGCCTAGAGTCAATAACTACATATCATATATGTATTTATTGTCAATCTGAGGATAGCACCAAGCTGTCTTGGTCAAATTCAACTCAATTTATGAATTGCAGACAGCTCACAATTTTGCCATCTGCTAATACGTTCTTAATGAAATGAGGAAGAGAGAAGAGTAAGGGTTCATCCTTATTTAATCATGGCCAGTGTATGTTTCTTAACAGAGATAAAAATGTACAGATTTTAGCCTGGCCAGTCACTTATTATTTTGAACAGACCTAGGGAATAAACATATTTTAACAGAAAGACATCTGAGCATCTCTCTTCCTCTTAACATTTGGTAGCTAAAATTCCACTTTCAAGCCTTTGTTTTTATATTGTATGTGTATATAAGTATTCATACAGTTTAGGAAAAATATAGACTATGTAAGTACTGTGTCTATGGAGAATGAATGAAAATACAAGTGTGTGCAAGCTGGAGGACCAGAGAAGGGCATAAAAATCATGATGATGATTACACTAAAACTGAAGTTTTTATGTCCCCTCTTGAACGGCAAAGCCTTGCAATAGGTCCATTCTGAGTCATACTGAGTTGGCCTGAAATCATATCAATTTCTTGTTCAGACTTGGCAATTGGGTCTCTGGCACCTGACTTGCACTCACCTATGCTTTGCAGATGTTCTTGGCACTACATTGGTCTTGAAGGTGGTAAACAATTTAGACTAAATTAATCTGAGTACGAATGTGTTTGTCCTTAGTAGCTGTGGTTTGCTCTTTGGTTTAATTTCTTTGAAGTCAGTGTGGTAGTCGAAGTCTGTTAGTTCTAAGAATACAACCAAACTCCTCATGACAAAATGTTTAGGATTTCTTTAATGTAGTGATAAATTATATTATGAGTCTTAAGAGCGTGTACCCTTGAATCATGCTCACTGGGTTTGAATACCAGCCCAGCCACTGTACAGTTGAGTAACTGGATGAGTTAGTTTAAACCCTCTGTGTATGTTTTCTTTTTTGTAAATAGAAAAAATAATAACACATACCTTATCGAGTCGTTGTATTAAGTGAGCTTGAAACATAATATGCACTACATGAGTGTTTATTATGATCAGTGTTATTATTTCAAATTCAGTACCCTCTGACCAAGAACCAATCCTGGTCTATAGGCAAGAATGTAATTCCCAAAGACAATTGGCCCATTTGTTTTCTTTTGCCCAAGCAAAAGATGTATAGCCCAATGAAGGCTGTTTCACATCTTTCTTTTCATAAAGTGTGGCATCATGCTAAACCAGCAGTTATTGGAGCCTGGACTAAATTAGTAGGCTCAGCAAAAATATACAAGATATTCTTCTTCTCTCCAGGAATCTCATTATTTTGAACACTGCATGCCTAGAGAAATGCTTTTTTGTTTTGGTGGGGTATGTATTAATAATGAGATAAAAATGAGAGTAAATAGAAAGTACATAGCTTTTATCTTAATTTCTCTTCTGAGTTTTACCATGATCCCCAAAGTGTTTTCTAACTCACGACATATAAGCTGTTTGAATACCTTACATAATGCCTAATATAGTTAATTTTAAAGGTCAAGTTTTTCCAAAAATTATCATGCAAAGCTATTGTCTCATGTCTTCTCCTCTTCTCTGCATGTCCTCAACAGCCAGTCCCCTGATCCCCTCTCTCACAAACTGCACAACAGTTACCTAATTATTACTATCCCTGATTTGTGTATATCATTTTAGAGCTAGTTGCATTGAAACATTGCAGACAATGGCAGTCTGAATCTTAAGAATCTATCTGAAAATCTTTCCCTTAGAAGATTTCAGATCAATAGTGAAGTAAAATACAATGAAGGGGGAAATCTTCTCATACATTAAAAGCAGATTGGCAGCCTCTGTATTCTAGAACTGCTTCCTGTTAATATTTATTCATAATTAGAACACTTGATGGGTAGTGAAGGTACCCCCAAATGTTATAGCTATCACAGATTAATTATAATTGCAAAAATGGAGACTATCCTTTACCATTTAAACTTAGTAACTGCAACATATTTTTTAAAAATATTGATTTTTTTATCAATATTTGTGATTACGACTATGTGACCTCTTTTGGAGTATAGTGGTGTTTCCCCCTGCTTAATGCAAACTACTAGACTTTTAAGAGATGCATTAAAAAACATGCACACACAAATCAAACCTACTTATTTTTGTTTTTAATTTTATTTTAGTTTTGGTTGGTAAAAACTGGTATTTTTTAAAAAACCCTATTCATTTACCTATTTATTGTAGAAAGGTAGAACTGGAATTCCTGAAGTTCTACGTGTCTCCATTCGAATCCATCATTATTTTCTTTTGTTTTATTACATGTAATAAACATTTTATTTAAATATACAATAAGCTCTATATTTACAGGCAAGTTGTAAGAATATTGGAGAGTTCCTGTATATTATAGTCAGGCTTCCCTATTAATAGTATAGTGCATTAGTCATAATTAATGAACCAGTATTAATGTGTTATTGTTACCTAAATCTCAGACTCTATTTGGATTTCCTTAATTTTTACCTGATGTCCTTTTGCTGTTCCATAATACCATTTAGGATTCCAGATTACATTTAGTTGTCATGTTTCCTTAGGCTCATTTAGAGCATGAAAGTTTCCCAGACTTCCCTTACTTTTGATGACCTTGACAATTTTCAGGAGTACCGGTCATATAATTGGTAGAATGCCTGTGAGTTTAGGTTAATCTGATATTTTTTTATCATGGTTAAATAGTGATTATGGGTTTTCAGAATGAAGATCTTTATTATTTGGCTGACGTAGTGTTTATCAGGTTACTCAACTGCCAAACTATTACTCATTTAGAAGAAAGTTACTTTGTTCATTTGACACGTAAAAGGTGGGGAGTTATGCTCCATCTGCTGAAGGGATGGTGCGTTTATGAAATTCTCAGAATACTTCTGTGCAGGAGATTTTATCATGTGTGCCTTATTTATTCAATTATTCATTTATATCAGTGTGGACTAATGGGCATTTATCTTATACTTTGGCTATAATTCAATGCTATGTAATTTTTTGTTGTTCAAATTGTTCCAGCTTTAGAGATCTGTTAGATCCTGTGTCTCTTCATATTATATTTGTATTTGTTGTGATATTTTGCTTTTGTTTGTTTTGTTACCATTTCCTTATTTTCTGGCACTATAAGATGCTGCAGACTCATCTTTTACATTCTTTTCCTTAATATAAAAATCAGCTATTTCTCTAGAAAATCTAGATTCTTTTCATTGAAGAATAGCATTAGAAACCAAGATCTGGGAGCTGGGTGTGCTGTTGCTACCAGAGTGTTGGTACATTTAGGTTCTTCAGTGGACAAAGCTAGGAAATATATCTGTGTATACTAACTTATCTCAAAACACATCAGTATTTATTTAGATAAATTTGGGGTTCCAAATTTTATGCAATATGACATGATTCATTATAGCTCTTTTTTGCTTATCTGTAACCTACTCTTTAGTGAGATATTTGCTGAGTTTGTAATTATACATCTTTGCTCAAATGGCTTTTCCCTGTTATCTTTTCCTTTGGTGGTGGAGATTTAGTTGCCTCTTCTAACTCTCTAAGTGCCCAAATTGCTAGACATTTTTTTTTGTAATGACTTGACACACATTGGCCATAATAACCCAGATATTTACTAGTATTCTGTCTTTGACCCTCAACACGTAACCTTAATGTTTATAAGCACAATGAACTGCCTTCTTAGAAATCACAGAAGAGTTTTTTGATGTTTCTCTACCATCTAACCTTTTTAAACATTCTTTTAATCTTTTACATCTGTTTCATCTACTACTCAGAAATAATGTCTTACATAGCTCATAGATTGTTAAAATCCTAAGGAAGACCTTTGAAATGATATCATTTAATATCTTCATTTTCCAGTAATTACTGCTTAATTCCTCCCCAAGATGCTGTCATTGTAAGGAATGAATTTTGTAAAGAGTAGGAGAATGAGAAAGCCTGTCACCCTTCTCCCATATAGGGCACGTTACCCACAGCAGAAGAATGAGTGGGTCACCTTGAGAATGCATCAAGAACAATATTCTTACAAAGAACTGGGTTCTTCTCAGGGCAATTATGGAAAGGAAACATTAACAGAAATGGTTTAGGATAAACAGTGGGTGGTCCAATATAAGAAACTTAATTCCAAAGGGGAAAGTGAGAGTCTGTAAAGGCAAGAAGGTTGAGAGATAGATTCTGATTAGTTTGTACAGAGAAGCAAGAAAATAAATAATCCTATGGTGCATAGTGATGGATAATCTGAGGCACTCCTAATGGTAACTCAGTTAAATGAGGATATACATTTCTTGCTAAAGAGCACAGCAATCAAGCAACACAATTACCTGATTTATAGGCTACTGGTGTCATCACCAAGAGTAAGAGGGACACTCAGAAACTATACATACTGGGATACTTTTTTGACCTAAATAGAAATGTTGTTTGGCATATGACTTGCTTAAAAAATATTTGTTAGATGAATAAATATGGAATACAATTCAGATATGAACATCAATGACAATAACATTACATGGAAATAACAAAATATTGACCTTGCTTTCACGATAGTTGGTTTCTGATCTCAGGGCTATGGCTTTCAGAACTTCTGATCTACAGCGTATGGCTATATCCTACTGGAACTGTTCACAGTCTGAAAATGTAAAAATACAGAAGGAATTAGATTGCTTCCAAGCTTCTTTTTTATTATGAAAATTATGCAATTTCAATAACTCTCCTTATCAGTCTTTCAAAAGTACATTACCTTCTTCCAGTTCGATTATTTGTTATGCCTAGAAAATAAAGAGGGACAACTGCAAAATTGGCCTCTTTTCTGACCTTCAGTTTGCTGCCATGCATTTCTCAATCTATCATGGTTCTCTATACCACCAGTAGCAATTATCTTTGTACTAGCAAACCCCACTGTTAGTCTGGCGTGGAGCTACTCACCTACAGTGCTTCTAATTATTGATGCATTTTCTCTTTTCAAAATGTCAGACAGTGTTTATGTGTAATCATCTGGTTTACCACCTGTGGCTACTCGTTCCACTAGCACAAATATGGATAGTCACAAGTTTCCCTCGTTGTTTCATTTGAGCCTCAGAGTCCCATGATTCTCACACAAATATACTGAGCCTCTGCAATATTTAAATTTTGTTTCCTAATTGTCTCAATGAATTATGCAACTGGTTATGATTGCTAAGCCTAGGAGGATACTGCCTGATTGCTGATTATATAGCAGTGTTATATTTTTCCATTGATTATGCTAATTTCCTTTATACTGTACTGAATGAAAAATTGCTAGCACCTGCCTCTCATATCATGAAAGATACTTGGCAAATATTATTGACCCAGGAAGCTTCTTTTGCTTGCAGATTTTATGTAAAACAAATAGTTTCAAACGATACATTTGTTTCAAAATAAAATTGTTTTGTCCTTTGGCACTTTTCTTCTGTGTAATTTGGTGTATGTATAATTTTAGGTAATGATGCTCAGAGAAGACAAATATAATTTGTGTAGGGTAAATAAGCAGTTCAGAACTATGTCTTTCTTTTTGTATTTTTACTAATATATTCCTGTTTCCCATCTCCTTAGGTCCAAAGTAATACTTTTTATTAGTTATTAAAATTAATTATTAAAATAATTTTACTTATTTTAAGTAAATAATTATCCTAAAAATGAAATGCTATATCTACTTATACTCGAAAAGCATTTGTCATGTGTTAGTTTATTTATCCATTTGTGTCCTCCTTAAATACAAATTGTTCATGAAGTTTTTTAGCTTAATAATTCTTCTATTGTTTATGCAGCACAGGAGCCCATACTTTGAAGACAGAATGTTCAGGTAGAAATTCAGGTATTAACACTTAATAGCTATATGATCTTGACCAAGGTGCTTGAAATTTTTCTGCCTCTCTTTTCTCTATTCAAAAAAGATGATAATAATAGTAACCACCAAGTGGGACTAACAAAACAAAGAATATGAGGTTATCAGCTTTAAAAAAAGTCTCTGGCATGTCACAATCGCATGAACAATTTACAAAAACTTAACTTTCTCAAAATCAATTCAGGGCAATAGATATACACCTATATCTATGGATGTATATCATATCATATTATCTATCATAGATAAATGATAATAGATAGATAGATGATATATCAATGATAGATGATAGATAGGTAGATGATAGATAGATAGATAGATAGATAGATAGATAGATGATAGGTAGATGATAGAATTTTTCATTGTGTCTGCCATTCATTCCACTTAATAGAAAGTTCAGTTTAAGTTTGCATCTTTGGGAATGGGCACAGAAAACAAATTTCCTTTAGAAAGTGATGATAAATATATAAATGAATCAGAAGACTTGACCGGTATATCAGCTACATGTTTTCTCTAAAAAGTTAAAACACTATTTTTTCATGAATATTTTCAGATAGAAGTACAATGAAATATGATAATCTCTTTAAAATATTCAGCGACAAATGTGAAAAAGCTCAACTTTATGTGACTCAATATGCTCATGTGTATTCGTGTCTTTCAGCAATATCAGGAACTAAGAGTGAGTTGTAGATAGCATTTCCTTTCCTTCTAATTCCACATCTCTTTCACTTATAGTTTTTAAGCTCTGTTATTCTGCCCAACTCTGTGGCTACCTAATTTAAGGCTTAGGCATGCCCCAACTTCTAAGTAGTGCTTCTCATAGGTTCTGAAGCTTCAGGGACAACCTCCTTTTAATGTCAATTTAAAATAAATTCCTCAGTCTACTCCAGACCTACTGAATTAGAATTTCTACAGAGGATGCCCAGAAATCTGCATCTTTAGGAAGTATCACAGATGCTTTTGGTAACCAGTGTTCTATGGTCAAAGAATTTATGTAGAGAAGCTGTAGATTACCACGCCTATGTTTTTGGATTTATTTAAATCACCCTTGATGCTCATCTCACCCTGGTCTTGTGATCAATTTCCAATACATACTCTTTAATGCTGTATGTTAGACCTAATTTCCATTGTATACCCCAGATCTGATAAATTGAATGTTTTTTGTATGAGTTAATGTTTCAATCTGACCCTCTTTTTAACTGTCTGTTGCTTTTCTGCTATCTAAGATGGGAAGGCACTTTGTTTTGTCAGTCTCCCACAATAGTAAGATTGTTTTGTTCCTATGCTCTTTTTTAAAAACAAAACAAAACACAAAACTTTAATTTCTTAATATTTTAGGGGAGAGTGCAAACGCAGTCCCCCACTACCACAAATTATGCAGTCGAGTTTCCCATATTTGGGGAAATCGCAGGGGTCAGCACATCCGGAGTGCAATGGATAAGCCTCGCCCTGGGAAAACCACCTTCGTGATCATGGTATCTCCCCTGCCAGGTAAGTATTCCTATGCTCTTTTTTTAAAGCAAGATTTCCGTGAAAATTATTTGTGTGCTATGTATGAATGCTCTATCATTTACTATATTCCTTTGTTGGAACAGATAATGATCTAATTTTATGTTTTTCTTAAACTTCTACATCATATTGTTTTCCTAAAAACTTGCTATTTATCATTATATACCACCTCCCACCCCCCACAACCTATTTGGTTAGTGCAGCTAGATTCTTAGCACTAACATCTGGTTCTCTCTGCTGGGCAGACGCTAGACTTCCCAGCCTGCCCCCATTCCATGGATGTGTGGTACCTTTATAAATATATGTTTAAATTACAAATCAAAACTATTTCCAGATAGAATTTTTATATCTCCAGTTTTAAAACAACATTTGCCTCAGAATTAATGTCGATATTGAGCAGTAAATGATGAATAGCATCTAAATGAATCATTTGTATCTCAATACTGATTCTCTCGTTTGGTCAGGAAATAGGACACAGAGCGAAAGTGGCTTGAAACTCATACCATTTTATCTGCAGAAAGGGACTGCTCTCATGAAGAAATATAGCTACAAGTTTGAGAGTCAGTCAAACTACTACATTAGTAAAAACTTGTCAAATATCAGGATCATACGGGATTCTATCTTGACATAGGAGTGGTAGAGCTATATCAACACGTTGCAGCCAGGAAGCAACCCTTCCACCAGCCCCTTCCACACATGCACACATACCCAGGCTCTGCAACAGCTGTGCTCACATTATCTGCAATTTGTCAGAACCAATGTGACCCTAAAATTTGATATTAACCCTTAATACTTTCCATCTCTAGCCAGTAATTGTCATTATTTTTCTTTTCTTCTTTATTTTAGGGGAGAGGAAGAGGGTGTGTGTGGCTTTTGCCTAAATTGATTCAGGAATTTGTTAAAACATTGATAAATTCACTATTAAAAATATAAACGATTGAAAAAAATTTTACCTTACATGTATAAAAATCAATGATTATATTAAATATTCTTTATTAAGATTTTCTTAAAAATGTTCTTAAAAAATTTTTATCACTCTGATATAGCTATGCATTTTGTACTCTGCTGTGTGGTTTCTATTCCACTGTGTTGTTCCACTCTCTTTTGTTATTGCTAGAATCGAAGGAGTTTATAAGAACATTACAAACAAATTAAAAATAGCATAGGTAATAAGAGAACCTATACTCTATGAAGACACATACACAAGCTTATTACTATCATAATGATAGTCATTTTTTACAGGCTATACAATTAAAAAGCTTATTCCTTTACTTAAAATATTTTTTGAGCTCTTCTTTGGGCTATTATTCAGAAACTATTTGCTAGTTACCAAATAAAATTAGCCTCATGGTCTCATTTTAACACAATTAATTGTCTTGCTCACTTAGATAGCCACCTTAATTAATTTATTTTTTTAAAATCTGACTCAGCTGTGATTGACTTTGGGTGGCTGCCTGCCTGTCTGCATTGATTACAGATGAAATCCTCACAGTAATAGCCTCCTTGTTCAAGAGGAATGAGCCCCTTAGTCTGCAGATTATCTTTAAGAAGCAGAACTAAAGTAAGAGTTTAGGCAATATCAGTTTCCTCAAGAAATGACAGCAGATTGAATGTGTTCTTGTGGGGTATAAGACGTGTCAAACCTCAAAACTGTTTGGGGCCAAGAATTGGAGAATGAAGCAATGGATGCTAATTGTAGAAAAACCTTGGGTGATTTTTTCCCCCAAGTTTGTGAGGTTTAATTTATATACAGTGTAATTCTTATTTTGAAATAGCTAGTTCAATGAGTTCTAATGGATGTATACAATCAGGGAATGACCAACGCAATCATTGCATAAACCATTTTCAGCATTCCTAATCAAGTTTTTATGTGCCTATTTATAGTCAATATGTATCCTCACACCATGCCCGGGCAACCACTGGTTTTGACAGTTAAAATATATGCAGTTCTTCCTCTGAAGCATCTCTCTTTTGTCTCAAGTATCATGTTCTCTCTCTTGATCATTCACTTTAAAATAGAGAAAAAACTTTCATGACCTGTAGTGTAATAGCCGTTTTATTTTATGTTTTTGTTTGTGTAGGTCCATTATTAATATGTCTGTTGCCAGAAAATACTTGTTAAATAACTCTGACTTTAGAATTTCTTGCCTAAGACATTAAACATAGTTGAAGCTCTGATGTTTGGTTCTGTTATAAAACCACCTGACAAGATAGAAACTAACATTTATAAATATCAAAATCACACAAGTAATTACAGATATCCATCAAATACTATGAAAGGAAAACACAGTTCAAAGCAACATTTTATAACCTCTGTGTACACAGTTATATCTTATTTGAACTATTGTATCCTTTAAAGGGAAGCCATACTGAATAAATATATACCGTTACTTATTTTGTGACTACTATGTCAGGAATTATTCTAAGCATGGGGGATATAGCATTAAATTTTAAAGACAAAACTTCTACTATCAAGAAACTAACATTCTGTTGGTTTAAACACTGTGTTTTCAAAAACTGGGGTTTGTGTCTAGACTGCCCTGATTTCAAAATCTGTCTAATAATAACTATAAGACACTATAAAATCACTTTCCTGTAAGGACCTCAGGCTTCCAGTTATAAAATAAAACTACAGATACTTCTATAGTATTGCAAAGAGTAGAGATATAGTATGAAAAGGTGTTTGCATGATGTTCTGGGTATAGTGTGTGCTTAATCAAAGGATAATCATTGTCATTTATTATAAAAAAGATTACATTGTTTAATACTCAATAAATGATAAGCAGAATTAACTAAATTTTGAGTTTAAAACAATACTGAGAATTTCTTTTTTTTTTAATTAAAATGTATTGGGGTGACAATAATCAGTGAAGTTACATAGGTTTCAAGTATACAATTCTGTAATACATCATCTATTTATAATATAAATAATTTGAAGATTACATTAATAATCAGGATTAGAATCTACAACTGCCTGAAAAACCCTTTGTCTTATATCACATTGTCCTCATAGATCACAGACTATATCTAACAAAATGTATA